>NC_053391.1:204836566-205136566 GCF_905171765.1 Bufo bufo | reverse complement strand
TTTGAAATGCTGTCATTCCATCTGGTGCAGACGGATAGTTTTAAAGGCCTTATGGTGGTGGCTGTCCCACAGTACGTAGTACTTAGCCACCACTACTTTTCAAGGCGAGCCATCCCTTCCCTTCACAAACAAGTAGGGGACAAAATCAGGTGTGCACTGCGTAACGCCATCTGTGGCAAGGTGCACCTGACTACGGATACGTGGACCAGTAAGCACGGTCAGGGCCATTATATCTCCATAACAGCACACTGGGTTAATGCAGTAGCGGATGGGCCTGAGGCGGATAGCAGTTTTGCGAACGTCCTTCCACCACCGAGAATTGCAGGGCGCTTCAGTTTGCCTCCTGATGCTTCCTCCTCCTACTCTGCTTCCTCATCCTCTACCAGCGTAACACCTTCACCACCAACTTCAGCACAGCCAGGGGTAAACAACAGCAGGCAGTTTTAAAACTTATCTGTTTGGGGGACAAACCCCACACCGCGCAGGAGCTGTGGACGGGCCTTGAACAACAGACCGATGAGTGGTTTGTGCCAGTCAGCCTCAAGCCCGGCCTGGTGGTGTGCGATAATGGGTGAAATCTCATAGCAGCTCTGGGACTAGCCGGTTTGACGCACATCCCTTGCCTGGCGCATGTGCTGAATTTGGTTGTGCAGAGATTCCTTAAAAATTACCCCGACATGTCAGAGCTGCTGCATAAAGTGCGGGCCGACTGTGCGCGCTTTCAGCGTTCTCACCCTGCTGCTGGTCGCCTGTCAGCGCTGCAGCGTAACTTCGGCCTTCCCGCTCACCGCCTCATATGCGACGTGCCCACAAGGTGGAACTCCACCTTGCACATGCTGGCCAGACCATGCGAGCAGCAGCAGGCGATAGTGGAGTTTCAGCTGCAGCACGCACAGGTGAGTCGCTCGGCGGAACAGCACCACTTCCCCACCAATGACTGGGCCTCAATGTGAGACCTGTGTTCCTTGTTGCGCTGTTTCGAGTACTCCACCAACATGGCCAGTGCCGATAACGCCGTTCTCAGCGTTACTATCCCACTTCTATGCATCCTTGAAAAAACGCTCCTGGCGATGATGGAAGAGCATGTGGCACAGGAGGAGGAGGAGGAGGAAGAGGGATCATTTTGTAGGGTTTCCAGCCAGTCATTCCCAAGTGGCTCCAAGGGTGGGTTACTGCACCCACAAACCCAAGGTACACAATTGTTCAGCCAGGGCACAGTTTTGGAGGATGAGGAGGTGGAGGATGAGGAGGAGGAGGAACCATGTTCACAGCAGGGTGGCACCCATACCAGCTGATCACTGGTGCGTGGATGGGGGATACAGAGGACACAGATGATACACCTCCCACAGAGGACAGCTTTTTGTTGCCTCTGGGCAGCCTGGCACACATTAGCGATTACATGCTGCAGTGTCTCCGCAACGACCGCCGAGTTGTCCACATTCTAACTTGTGCTGATTACTGGGTGGCCACGCTGCTGGATCCCCGTTACAATGACAACGTTCCGTCCTTAATTCCGTCACTGGAGTGTGATCGTAAGATGCGCGAGTACAAGTGCCAGCTGGTAGACGCGCTGCTGGTGGCATTCCCACCTGACAGCGAGGGCACAGTGGAAGCACATGGCAAAGTCAGAGGACGAGGTCGCCAACGTAGCTGGGGCACCGCCAGCGCCGAAATGTGGAAAAGCTTTGTCAGCACGCCACAACAACCAGCACCACCATCTGATATGGAACGTCTTAGCATGAGGCAGCATTTCACCAACATGGTGGAGCAGTATGTGTGCACACGCCTACACGTACTGAATGAACGGTCTGCCCCCTTCAACTTCTGGGTCTCCAAATTGAGCACATGGCCTGATCTTGCCCTTTACGGCTTGGAGGTGCTGGCCTGCCCTGCAGCAGTGTATTAACTGAACGTGTGTTTAGCACGGCAGAGGGCATCATCACAGACAAGCGCAGCCGCCTGTCCACAGCCAACGTGGACAAGCTCACGTTCATTAAAATGAACCAGGCTTGGATCCCACGAGACTTGTCTGTACCTTGTGCAGAATAGACATTTATGCCACCATTAAACATACATTCTTGTACTCAAGTCAAGTGTAATGATTCTTTGTTTTATTTATTTTTTATTTGTCCCAATATTTTGGGGGCTACCTGCCCCAATAAAAAATAAACATTGTTGGCTACCTCCTCCTCCTCCATTGCTATCTCCACCTACAACACCACATTCACCGACTCCTCAACCTCCGACTCCATATCCACCTCCTTCTCTGAGTTGCAGGTTAATAATTTGGAATTTTTAGTTATTTCATTTTAAGTCATTTCCCTATCCACATTTGTTTGCAGAGCAAAGAACTTGTTTGCAGTTCTTAAGCACATTTTACTGCCTTTTACATCCCTCTAGCCTTTTCAAGGACTATTTTAGAGCCATATTAATGCAAAAAAGTGCCAATTTTAGTGCCCAAAATTGAAAAAAAATCTTATTTTCAATTGTCGGGTGACATTTTACCATTTTTGGCGTATACAAACCCCTGCTATGCCTGGGTGACAGGGGCCTAAATCTCTCAAAATCCTCTGTTCTATTGCTGGGTGACATGAACCCCCTTTGCCGTGAATAAACCCTGCTGTGCCTGGGTGACAGGGCCCTAAATCTTTCAAAATCCTCTGTTCTATTGCTGGGTGACATGAACCCCCTTTTGCCGTGAATAAACCCCTGCTGTGCCTGGGTGACAGGGGCCTAAATCTCTCAAAATCCTCTGTTCTATTGCTGGGTGACATGAACCCCCTTTTGCCGTGAATGAACCCCTGCTCTGCATTGCTGACAGAGAACTAAATTTAGTGAAAACATCTGTTACTGATCGGAAGATGTGCGACTACAAGCGCACGCTGATGATGGCATTTCCACCTGACAGCGGGGGCACTGTGGAAGCACAAGGCGAAGGCAGAGGAGGAGGAAGAGGTCGCCAACGCAGCTGGGGCACCGCCAGCACCTGAGAAGGCAGGGTTAGCATGGCCAAAATGTGGAAAAGCTTTGTCAGCCTTTGAGGTGCTGACCTGCCCTGCAGCCAGTGTACAGTCAGGTCCATAAATATTGGGACATTGACACAATTCTAACATTTTTGGCTCTATACACCACCACAATAGATTTTAAATGAAACAAACAAGATGTGCTGTAACTGCAGACTGTCAGCTTTAATTTGAGGGTATTTACATCCAAGTCAGGTGAACGGTGTAGAAATTACAACAGTTTGCATATGTGCCTCCCACTTGTTGAGGGACCAAAAGTAATGGGACAATTGGCTTCTCGGCTGTTCCATGGTCAGGTGTGTGTTATTCCCTCATTACCCCAATTACAATGAGCAGATAAAAGGTCCAGAGTTCATTTCAAGTGTGCTATTTGCATTTGGAATCTGTTGCTGTCAACTTTCCAAATTGAGATCCAAAGAGCTGTCACTATCAGTGAAGCAAGCCATCATTAGGCTGAAAAAACAAAACAAACCCATCAGAGACATAGCAAATACATTAGGCGTGGCCAAAACAACAGTTTGGAACATTCTTAAAAAGTAGGAACGCACCGGTGAGCTCAGCAACACCAAAAGACTCGGAAGACCACGGAAACAACTGTGGTGGATGACCAAATTATTCTTTCCCTGGTGAAGAAAACACCCTTCACAACAGTTGGCCAGATCAAGAACACTCTCCAGGAGGTAGGTGTATGTGTGTCAAAGTCAACAATCAAGAGAAGACTTCATCAGAGTGAATACAGAGGGTTCACCACAAGATGTAAACCATTGGTGAACCTCAAAAACAGGAAGGCCAGATTAGAGTTTGCCAAATGACATCTAAAAAAGCCTTCACAGTTCTGGAACAACATCCTATGGACAGATGAGACCAAGATCAACTTGTACCAGAGTGATGGGAAGAAAAGAGTATGGAGAAGGAAAGGAAGTGCTCATGATCCTAAGCATACCACCTCATCAGTGAAGCATGGTGGTGGTAGTGTCATGGTGTGGGCATGTATGGCTGCCAATGGCACTGGTTCTCTTGTATTTATTGATGATGTGACTGCTGACAAAAGCAGCAGGATGAATTTTGAAGTGTTTCAGGCAATATTATCTGCTCATATTCAGCCAAATGCTTCAGAACTCATTGGACGGCGCTTCACAGTGCAGATAGACAATGATCCAAAGCATACTGCAAAAGCAAATAAAGAGTTTTTTAAGGGAAAGAAGTGGAATGTTATGTAATGGCCAAGTCAATCACCTGACCTGAATCCCATTGAGCATGCATTTCACTTGCTGAAGAATAAACTGAAGGGAAAATGCCCCAAGAACAAGCAGGAACTGAAGACAGTTGCAGTGGAGGCCTGGCAGAGCATCACCAGGGATGAAACCCAGCGTCTGGTGATGTCTATGCGTTCCAGACTTCAGGCTGTTATTGACTGCAAAGGATTTGCAACCAAGTAATAAAAAGTGAAAGTTTGATTTAGGATTATTATTATTATTCTGTCCCATTACTTTTGGTCCCTTAACAAGTGGGAGGCACATATGCAAACTCTTGTAATTCCTACACCGTTCACCTGATTTGGATGTAAATACCCTCAAATTAAAGCTGACTGACTGCAGTTAAAGCACATCATGTTCGTTTTATTTCAAATCTATTGTGGTGGTGTATAGAGCCAAAAATGTTAGAATTCTTTCGGTGTCCCAATATTTATGGACCTGACTGTATAGTGTGAACGTGTGTTTAGCACGGCAGAGAGAATTATCACAGGCCGCAGCCAATGTGAACAAGCTTACGTTTATTAAAATGAACCAGGCATGGATCCCGCAGGACTTGTCCATACCTTGTGAAGAATAGACATTTATACCAGCCTCAACCATCCATTCTTGTACTCAAGTGCACTTATTATTTGTTTTATTTTGTTATATGTCCCAATTTAAAAATAAAAAACAACACAAATCAGTGTTGGCTACCTATTCCTCCTTCACCGCCGCTTCCACCTACACCGCCTTGTCAACCTACACCACCACGTCCACCCATCCACTGCCTCCTCAACCTCCTACTCCTAGATCCAGATTGTTATTTTTATTTTTTCTGTATTTTATGTTATTTTAAGTAATTTCCCTATCCACATTTGTTTGCAGAACAGTTGCCATGCTCTTAAGCACATTTTGATGCCTTTTGCAGCCCTCTAGCCCTTTCCAGGACTATTTTAGAGACATTTTAGTGGCCAAAAGTTCGGGTCCTCATTGACTTAAATGGGGTTCGGGTTCGGGGTCAAGTTCGGGTCCCGAACCCGAACTTTTTTTTCAAGTTCGGCCGAACTCATCGAACCCGAACATCCAGGTGTCCACTCAACTCTACTGCCATTTGCCGAGCATAGCGATGCTCGAGCCGAACTGGTATTCAGCCGAGCATGCTCGCTTAACACTATTACCATTGTATTGTACAATTATACAAAGGAAATCCACATTTAGCAAAGTTATACATTTGTTTTATTTCATAAAACCATTTTCATTAATTTTATTCTGATCAGACCTGCCTGTAAAAGTTCAAAGACATCTTGAAATATGTTTGAGGTGATCCTCAGTGTTAATCAGGTTATATAGCAGCAATATGATTCTAAAGTTCCTCCTGGGAGACAGCTTACTTTTCAAATACGACTGTGTAGATTACCTTTGACCGAAGCTCCTGCTCGAGATCATCACTCTTTTGGTGTTCAGTGATGTTTCAAGCTACAGTCTTTTTTTCCCTTCATACAATATACTACAAAGCCCTTACAATTATTCTTTTATTATAATATCTACTATCAATTCATATCATAACTGCCATTTGACCCTGCTGCTGCCAGAAGGATTTGCTGTGGATTAGAGCACAGCAGGAAAGCGTGTGCTGTTCTTTTAGGAATGGCATATCATTTTGCTTTTTTTTAAATTATTTTTTAGCTCTTTTGTTTAACCCCTTAAGGACTCAGCCCTATTTCACCTTAAGGACTTGGCCATTTTTTGCAAATCTGACCAGTGTAAATTTAAGTGCTGATAACTTTAAAACGCTTTGACTTATCCAGGCCATTCTGATACAGTTTTTTCGTCACATATTGTACATCATGACACTGGTAAAATGAAGTAAAAAAAATCTTTTTTATTTATTAAAAAAATACCAAATTTACCAGAAATTTGTAAAAAAATTGCAAATTTCCAAGTTTCAATTTCTCTACTTCTATAATACATAGTAATACCTCCAAAAATAGTTATTGCTTTTCATTCCCCATATGTCTACTTCATGTTTGGATCATTTTGGGAATGATATTTTATTTTTGGGGGATGTTACAAGGCTTAGAAGTTTAGAAGCAAATCTTGACATTTTTCTGGACCAGTTCAGGTCTGAAGTCACTTTGCGAGGATTACATAATAGAAACCACCCAAAAATGACCCCATTCTATAAACTACACCCCTCAAGGTATTCAAAACTGATTTTACAAACTTTGTTAACCCTTTAGGTGTTCCACAAGAATTAATGGAAAATAGAGAGACAATTTCTAAATTTCACATTTTTGGCAGATTTTCCATTTTAATAATTTTTTTCCAGTTACAAAGCAAGGGTTAACAGCCAAACCAAACTCAATATTTATGGCCATGATTCTGTAGTTTACAGAAACACCCCATATGTGGTTGTAAGCCGCTGTACGGGCACACGGCAGGGCGCAGAAGGAAAGGAATGCCATACGGTTTTTGGAAGGCAGGTTTTGCTGGACTGTTTTTTTTTTTTACACCATGTCCCATTTGAAGCCCCCGTGATGCACCCCTAGAGTAGAAACTCCCAAAAAGTGACCCCATTTTAGAAACTACGGGATAGGGTGGCAGTATTGCTGGTACTAGTATAGGGTACATATGATTTTTGGTTGCTCTATATTACACTTTTTGTGAGGCAAGGTAACAAGAAATAGCCGTTTGGCACCGTTTTTATTTTTTGTTATTTACAAAATTTGGTTAGATCATGAGATATTTTTATATACCAGGTTGTCACGTATGCTGCGATACCCAATATGTATACTTTTTATTTATTTATTTAAGTTTTACACAATGATTTCATTTTTGACGCAAAAAAAAAACATGTTTTATTGTTTCCGTAGTCTGAGAGCCATAATTTTTTCAGTTTTTGGGCGATTACCTTGGGTAGGGTATGAATTTTGCGGGATGAGATGACGGTTTTATTGGCACTATTTTGGGGTGCGTTTGACTTTTTGATCGCTTGCTATTACACTTTTTTTGATGTAAGGTGACAAAAAATGGTTTATTTAGCACAGTTTTAATTTTTTATTTTTTACGGTGTTCATCTGAGGGGTTAGGTCATGTGATATTTTTATAGAGACGGTCGATACGGACGCGGCGATACCTAATATGTATACTTTTTTTAATTTATGTAAGTTTTACACGATAACAGTTTTTTTAAAACAAAAAAAAATGATGTTTTAGTGTCTCCATATTCTGAGCCATAGTTTTTTTATTTTTTGGGCGATTGTCTCAGGTAGGGGCAAATTTTTTGCGGGATGAGGTGACTTTTAGATTGGTACTATTTTGGTGGGCAAACGCCTTTTTGATCGCTTGCTGTTGTACTTTGTGTGATGTAAGGTGACAAAAAAATTGTTTATTTAGCACAGTTTTTATTTTTTATTTTTTACAGTGTTCATCTGAGGGGTTAGGTCATGTGATATGTTTATAGAGCCGGTCGACACAGACACGGCGATACCTAATATGTATAATTTATTTTTTACCAATTTTTTTTAACTTTATTTGGGGAAAATGACGTTTTTGTTTATTTTTACTTGAAACTTACATTTTTTTGAGGGGAAAACTTTATTTATTTTTTCATTTTATTTTTTGTCCCACTTTGGGACTTGAACTTTTGGGGGTCTAATCCCCTTTACAATGCATTCCAATTCTTCTGTATTGGAATGCATTGGCAGTATGAGTAATGCTGTGTGTATTACACATACAGCTTCCGGCCTGTGAGATCCAGGGGGCTGGATCTCACAGGCAAGTCACAGGAAGGCAGCGGAAATGCCTCAGGAAGGCATTGCGCTGCCTTCCATGCCATCGGGTCCCCCCTACAGCCGCATGGGGACCCAATGGCACCGCCGCCCGCCGGATAAGGTAAAACCGCAAACCGCAGGTCTGAATTGACCTGCGGTTTGCGGCGATCGCCGATGCGGGGGGGTCACATGACCCCCCCGGCATTGTGACAGGATGCCCGTTGAATGATTTCAGCTGACATACTGTTGCGATTAACCCCCGCCACGCCGCAATGCCGTTTTAAAGTTAGGACGTACCGGTACATCTTGGGTCCTTAAGGACTCGGCAAACATGTCATACCGATATGTCCCAAGTCCCTAAGGGGTTAAAGAAAGCACCTGTTGAGTTGTGATAAATCGAGAATACATAGTTTGTTTCTTTAACTTTAAAACCTAGTCCATATATAGTCATTGGAATAGCATTACAAGGGTTATCCAACCCAGGAGCAGACACAGGCAGCAAAGGGCCCCTGTGCAAAGGATGTACCTGCCCCCCCCTCCCAAACCACACATACAAATATAAACATATATGTGCAAATAAAAAAACATCTTGTGAATATGTTTACAATATGTATATATATATATATATATATTCTTTTCATACTAGGTCTTGCCTCTAACTCTGCCCAAAGCATAACTATACACACCTAGTCCCCTTAATGCCCCCACATAGTAATTATTCCCCCTTTGTGCCAGTACATAGTAGTTATGTCCAGATATGTGCCCCCTCACAGTAGTAATGGTCAGATATGTGCCCCCTTGACAGGAAGTAAAAAAAAATATACTCACCTAGTTCCTCATGATCACAGTTCAGCCGCTGGCGCTCCACAGCAGTAGCAGGATGTAGTGTCACACATTGTTCTGCTGGTCTGTGTAGGAGGAGGAGGAGCTAGGGTTGCCACTTTTTCTTCAAGCCAAAGCCGAACACGGGTGGAACGAATCGGGACCGGAAGTTGCATTCCACAGGCCGGAAGTGGGTCCAGCTGTGGAGCGCAAGCTGTAACTGAGGAACGGGCCAAGCAGACAGGATATCAGAGAGGACAGTGGAACGGGCCAAGCAGAAAATCGCCCAGTGACAGCTGATCGTCCCCGCTGCTGACACCTCATCGGCCGCCGCCGCTGACTGACACCCGACGCCGCCGCTCACCGCCAGCTGTCAGGTGTGCAAGTCTGCAGTTTGAATCCTGTGCCCGGGTGTGAGAAAGGCTTGTACCCGGGCACAGGATTACAAACCCGGACTGTCCGGGTTATTCCCGTACGGGTGGCAACCCTAGGAGGAGCACAGCAGATTCCCGGCCACACAGCTCCTCCTCATACACAGACCAGCAGTGTGATGTGTGACACTACATCCTGCTACTGCTGTGGAGCCAGGTCCATATTTAGATTTGATGCTGCCTTAGGCACTTTAGTGCCAGCTTTCTCCCCCCAATGAAGTCTTATAGCTGATGGTAAAATGCTCCCTAGGTCTTCAGCTATCCCTCAGGACTCCCTCATACACTTGGACAACTAAAGGACTGACCTGTTACGTGTGTGCTTGGCAGCTGAAGGCATCTGTGTTGGTACCATGTTCTTATGTGCCTGCATTGCTGAGAAAAATGATGTTTTATTATATACAAACGGGGGCGTTACCATTACACCTAGAGGCTCCGATCTCTCTGTAACTGCCGCGCCTTCTGCACTTTAACATGGCCCGGTGGGATGACATTTTCACTGCCAGGCCCTGTCAAAGTAGACAGGGGAAGCATTTGCAGAGACAGCAGAGCCTCTAAGTGTAATGGAGGATCATTTGCAAATATTCAAATATTCTTATTTTTTTTCTGAATAATGCAGGCATATATGAACATGGGCCCAACACAGACCGGCACTGATGGGGGGCTTTAGCCATTTTACAGGCTAAGGCATCGCTAAAGCATGTCCATTAGTGCCATTGACATTACTGGGCTCACTGCCAGGCGGAAGCCACCCCCAAATAGTATCCCCAGTGGTAGTAAGGCTCCCTACAGTGCCCTCAGTACTAATAAGGCCTCCCTATAGGGCACCTCTTATAATCTATAAGGCACTTCTATAGAGCCCTCAGTAGTAGTAATGCCCTCCACCACTGCCCACAGTATTTATAATGTTCCCTGCAGTGCCCCCTGCAATTATAATACCTCCTGCCGTACCCCTCAGAGTTATAATTATCTCTGTAGTGCCCCCATAAATTATAATGCCCGTCCTCTCCCTCCAGTCTTCTATACCATGCAGTCCCATGTAAATAATGCCAGTCGTCTCCCACCAGTCTTCTATATGATACAGTCCCATGTAAATAACTGCACTCCTCTCCCTTCAGTCTTCTATACCATGCAGTCCCATGTAAATAACACCAGTCCTCTCCCTACAGTCCCATGTAAATAACTTATCTTCCTTACAGTTCTCTATAACATACAGTCCCATGTAAATAACTTAAATCCCCTCCTTCACCCCCCTCCAACACATAGTCCCATATAAATAACATCACTCCTTACCCTCCAGTCTTCTAAAATATCCAGTCCCATGTAAATAACACCAGTCATCTCCCTCTAATCTTCTATAACATACAGTCCCATGTAAAAAACATATCTTTCTTATAGTCTTCTATGATATACAGTCTTATGTAACTGACACCCCTTCCCTCCCTTCAGCCCCTCTAACATACAGTCCCAGTTAAATAACATATTTCCTTCCCACTAAGCAGAAAGGAGGCATAATGGGGAGAACCACATCTCCCAGCATTTCTCTGGCACTCACATTGATTCCATGGCATCACAGGTCTCCAATGCTGAGTGCTGCCTCTTTCTGCACTGGTCACATGACAGTGTAGTGTAGACACAAACGGGCAGCAGATTCGCAGTAAGTGCTAATCAGCCCCCACCCCCCAAATCTCTGCCCGGGTTACCCTGTTGGCAGAGGTAGGGAATGAAAAATATCATAAGATAAAAAAATGAACGCCTCTGCTGGCACTGGGATGGGCCCCCTCCCTTGCTGGGCCCCTGTGCAGCTGAACTAGCTATACAGGCGGTATGTCCGCCCTGATCCAACCCCTATAAAGACCCCCTCAATGCCCGGGTCTCTCATATAGATTATAGTTACCTCATTCCCCAGCACCCAAGTCGCTCCTGATGCCTGCATGGCATGAGTAGCACGTGCATTGTGGGGGTGATTATAGGGGTTGGATAACCCCTTTAATATTTATAAAATATATAAAACAGCCTTAGGTACGTTGCCTTTCTTTTGGTGCGTCGCGAGTTCCAATAGTGAAGTGGGCAATGTTCACATCTATAGACACGTTTTCTTTAAATGGACCGGGCTGCACCCGGACAGAGCTGAAAAATCCTCCCTTCCAGATCTCACAGGAATTTCCTGAATATGGGTAAGCGATCAGTTCACTTGAGTTCACCTTTCCTCCAGGTAACCTTATGAGAACCCTCACCCAAGCCATTTGTTACGGGCTGAGAAGGACCATGTGTCTCCTGACGTCTCCATTGGTGGGATTATACCATGTGAGACTTCTGGGTTAGCAATGCATGGAGGAGGGCGGTATTAGGTATGACTGATCAGGGGTTATGATTGACTAAGGGGGGTGGTGACGTTCCAGCTGTCCGTGAATAAGGGTATAGCCTCCAAGAAGTATATTTTCCTTGTTACTGATTAAGGTAATATGCCTCCGTAATAGGTAGGTAGTGGCGATTAGGAGAAGGTTATACAAATAGGATGCCACCAGTCCAGATATGCGTATGTGGTCACTTTGTTTATTAACCCTGGGAGTGCCATGGCTAAGTTTGTTAACATTATGTTACCGAGCTTTTCTATGTGAGCATATGTATCTCTCTGCTATTCATAGGAATGCTGGCATTTGAAACTGGTCCAGATTTATTTGTCTCTGTCTTAAACATGCGATCATGTGTTGTGTTTTTGGATACTATTGACATATTTTCTTTGACTGATATTATGTTCAATGTCATGTGATCAGTCCGAAGTAGTTCAGATATGTTGGTAATTTATAATTCACATTATAACCAATAATCCGGTGACCTAAAGGAGGTCTATATGTGATATTTGTGTAATGAATGTATTTTTTGGATGTTTTATTTTTTGTATTGAGCCCTACGGGCTATGATGATTTTAAAGAGGTGGCCTATCAGTGGCAGGCATAGAAAGACCGCCTCGTGGTAGGCGTAGTAGATACCCCTGACGAAGCTTCACAAAGCGAAACCCGGGTCGGGTGAATTGATTTGTATACACCGCATGTTATTTTATCCATCTTGTAAGTATAATAAAAACCTTGCAGTTGGAACCTCTTGTGAATGTACTTCACTATTGGAGGCACCTTGATTTCTCATAAGGTCACCTGGAGGAGAGGTGAACTCAAGTGAACTGATCGCTTACCCATATTCAGGAAATTCCTGTGAGATCTGGAAGGGAGGATTTTTCAGCTCTGTCCGGGTGCAGCGCGGTCCATTTAAAGAAAACCCCTTTAATATTGACTACTAAAGGGACTTTCCACTTTCTGCTACAAGGTTGCAAAGACTCTGCCGACACATGTTGCTTGGGGACACATTACCCTGAGGCCAGTGAATGACTGGATGGGTGCATTTGACAACAAATGGGATGTCACACTTTAATTTTGCCATGGATCAGAAAGAAACCTCATCACTGCAATGGAGTAGCATTCAGTAGAGATTAATAAATTGATTCAGGATTCATCCCAAATTTATGGGGAAGGGGGCTATTATTTATCCTTGTGGAGACCTCCAAGTATGTGTGAAGAGTATTATAGTCCAGGCAATGCTCCTCTGGGTTTCTGTCACAAAATATATGAAAATTAGAACTTCTTACATCTGCTGGCATCAGAGGAATAATTTATTTATATTTTTTTGTAAGAAAAGCTAATTTGCATATACTTGGGTTTTTGAAAAACTATAAGCAAATTAGCTTCCATTCCAAAAGGAAAAGAAAGCTAAGCATCTTTGATACCAGCAGATGTAAGAGGTGCTAATTTTAAGATATTTTGCCCATAAAACTAGAGAACCATTGCCTGGACTACAATACTCCTTATGCATACTCAGCGGTCTCCATAAACATAAATAGTTTCCCCCATCCTCTTGGACCCCAACCAAGGCCTCTCAGGCAGCTAAGCTAAAAGTAACATCCAATAAATACCCCAACCATGGGATGATTACTTCTTTAAGTAATAAAGCCTTTGGCAATACTAGTACTAATACATAACCTACACAGAAAATGCCAGACCGCTAATACTGATTAAATTCTTTATTACAAAAATCACAATTAAATATCACAATTAAATACATGCATGGTTAAAAGAATTGGTACAGGAGATAAAAAACGGCATCACTGGAGGAAACATACAGTGGACACAGGTCCTAGTTAGTCCGACATGGTTATTTGCTAAAGTGCATAATTAGGATAAAATTGAAAGCAGGACATAGGACAATTACCCATACTGTGTCTTCTCCAGGATGGCGCCAACCCCAACGCGCGTTTAGGCATACCTTCGTCTGTTTTTTTTTTAATCTCCTGTACCAATTCTTTTAACCATGCATGTATTTAATTGTGATATTTAATTGTGATTTTTGTAATAAAGAATTTAATCAGTATTAGCGGTCTGGCATTTTCTGTGTAGGTTATATAAGCTAAAAGTAAGTTGCATATATGTTTTCCAGGGGTCTCTTTAGATCAGACCCAAATAAAAAATAAAATAAAAATCTGTGAACTGGACCTGAAATGAATTTCAAGAAAATTGCTCATCTTAAGGCCTCATGCACACGACCGTTCCGTCTTTTGCGGTCCGCAAATTGCGGATCCGCAAAACACGGAAGCCGCTCCTGTTCCTTCCACAATTTGCGGAACGGAACAGGCGGCCCATTGTATAAATGTCTATTCTTGTCTGCAAAATGGACAAGAATAGGACAAGTTATATTTTTTTTGCGGGACTACGTAACGGAGCAATGGATGCGGACAGCACACGGAGTGCTGTCCGCATCTTTTGCATCCCCATTGAAGTGAATGGGTCCGCCCCCAAGCCGCAAAAACTGCGGCTCGGATGCGGACAAGAACAACGGTCATGTGCATGAGGCTTAAGTCTGTTTATTTCAAAAATTGTTGGAGGAATCATCAGGAAAGTGTACATTTAGAATAAAGTTTCATTTTACCATCCTTTGTAAGAAAAACATTATTGTTTAGATCAAATGTTGAATGGTCAGGGGTTGCAAGGCAGAAGTACAGGAGCAGGGGCCAGCAATTGATGGAGACAATAACCAGGCCCAGTTTAATTAGAATAAAGTCTCTACTTACTGAGTAAATGATGAAATTTGCAGTACAGATAGTATCAATTGGTACAGTCCTATGGTTTATCACAGAACTTACTTGTCCCCAATGACTGTGTATATGCAGCAGCAACGATGATGGTAATAGTCCCTAAGTCATTCTGTAAGCACTTTGCATGCTACTCTGTACTTGTTAACTCCTTCTGCAATTCCTAGGCTAAAAAGTTGTCTGTTCTCTTTCCTTGAAAGGTTGCCTCTCAGTTAAGTAGCTCTATGGCAGCTTTTCAGTCTCAGTAGGGTGTCTCCTGTAGGAGGCTTCACCTTAGGCTTTCTTTGTAGGAGCTTAAACATCTATCTGTTGTCTCTTGCTCTTCTTAGTTAAGACTCTCTAACTAACTAGGGAGGTGGGCCAAGTCCGTCACCTTATTAACATAACCAGGTCTGCCATTTAGTTAACTATTTGTTGTCCATACACTGCTATCAGGTATACATAGTGCACAAGGAAATAAGTGCTATATCAACGAATCACAGCATTTATTGTTTTAGCATTAAATTCATTAAGTTCTCAGGAGAACTACATATGAATTTATGTACATTTGGTAATCTGTGTTGGTCACATGTTTATGCGTGCCCATATTGCTGAGAAAAATGATGTTTTAAATACCCATAATCAGCCTCTAGGTGCCACAGGGGAATTGCCATTACTCCAAGAGTCTCAGCTCTCTGCAACTGCTGTGTCCTCTGGACTTTGACTGACTTTAAGGGAAGTCAAGGCCAAGTGTGATCACATTTACACTGCCTGGTCCTTTCAAAGAGCAGACGGCACAGCCGTCGCAGAGAGAGAGATGAAGAACCTCTAGGAGTAATGTTAATGCCCCCATTGCTCTTAGAAACTCATTTGCATCTATTACAATTTTATTTTCCTCAGCAATGCAGGCATTTATGAACATGGGACCAACACAGATGCCTTCATCTGCAAAGTGCACATGTAACAGGTCAGCCAGTTTCATATGTACAAAATCTGCTGACAGATGCCCTGGCTTTCAGCTTGCCATATCACAAGATGTATTTTCTTAATTTTTTTTATGAGATGACCAGCTTTAAAAAAAAACATGATATTGCTTCGCTATGCGCTAGAGATTTTATAAAATATTATCCACTTTACTGGCACTGTTATGTGTGGTAGATTTTCCAGCCACAATTCTATGTTGGAAAATCCACTGTTTTTCCATCACCTTTGAATATACCTAAATGTACCAATACTATGTCTATGCTGTTCCACTACTACAGGGATGTCAAACTTCGAGCTGCAGCTCAAGCTGTTGCAAAACTACAACTTCCTTTATACCCAGACAGCCTACAGCTATCAAAGAAAGCTATGAGTTGTAGTTTTGCAACAGCTGGAGGGCCATGAGTTTGACTTGCCAGGTCTATGAAGTACCACTTCTGTACCAGTATATTAACAATAAGAGTATCCTTTTAATGCCTATTGCTTATATCAATAGGGATAGTGATAAGCAGATTTCTTGAAATTCGAATCGTATTTGATTCGATTTGGCTGAATCATTCAGGTAATTCAATTCAGGTCTGACTGAATTTGACCTGAATTGAAAGTGTTCCGATTGGCTTGTGCTACACTTTAGCATCCTCTCTTTCCCCTTTTTGACTTTAAAGATAGCGCCCGCTCGTGAGTTAGACATGCGCCATAGCTGCCGGGTGCCTGCTGTTTCATACAGCAGACACCTGCGGTTAATGTCCGCGACAGGTGGTATTTCTGTCATGAATGTTTAACCCTTCAAATGCTATAGTCAAAACGTGACCACATCATCTGGATGCTCTAAAACTTGTAAACACGTGCTTCTGGGTGTGCTCCGGCTGCCCCCGGCAGAGATCGGGGGAGCTGAATGCATTATGCGGCAGCTTCAGTCCTCCAGAATGAACTGAAGCTGCCACACATTAGTTCCTATGGAACCCCTGCTTGTGGCAGGGCTCCATAGGAATGCAGTGTATTTCTCATAGACTCCAATGCAAATGCATTGGAGTGTATGAGAAGCAATCTAATGCTTGTTATTAAGGGCGAGTGAATCAAGCTTCGGATCCAAGATCCAGAGTCAATTAATTCCAAAATTGTGTTTAAGGCCTCCTGCACACGGCCGTTTTTTTTCCCCGTTTACTGGTCGTTTTTTTTGCGTTCCGTATACGGTCCATATACGGAACCATTCATTTCAATGGTTCCGCAAAAAAACGGAATGTACTCCATATGCATTCCGTTTCCGTATTTCCGTTTTTCCGTTCCGTTTTAACATAGAACATGTCCTATTATTGCCCACAAATCACGTTCCGTGGCTCCATTCAAGTCAATGGGTCCGCAAAAAAAACGGAACACATACGTTTCCGTTCCGTTTTTTGCTGAACCATCTATTGAAAATGTTATGCCCAGCCCAATTTTATCTATGTAATTACTGTATACTGTATATGCCATACGGAAAAACGGAACGGAAAAACGGAACAAAAACGGAAACACAACGGAAACAAAAAACGGAACAACGGATCCGTGAAAAACGGACCGCAAAACACTGAAAAAGCCATACGGTCGTGTGCAATAGGCCTAATGCTGTAAGGAGGCCTGTCGCCACACAGCATTAAATTGCATGTACCTGTCTCTGTACAGCTTTAAAACAAAGTTTTGGAACAAATTGATTTTGTATATTAGATCCAAAGTTCAATTTGCTCACCCCTACTTGTTATAGTTCCCTATGGAAACGATTAAATAAGTGTGAAAAAAATGTTAAAAAAATAAATTAAATGGTGGAATTAGAATGCACAACTTGTCCTGCAAACAATAAGCCCTCATAAGGATATATTGAAGTTATCGGGCCATAAAGGCAGGGAGTCAAAAACGTAAACAAAGAAAAAAGAAAACGAAAGCCTTTACGGGGCTGAAAGGGTTAAACATGGAACAAAAAACATGATCATCACCTTAATGTGACAATTATATATATATGGCTATGGGTAAACACATGGCTGCTGGTGGTAACAAACAACATCTTATAAAAACAAATTGCACGGTAAGATTTTTTATGTTTAAAAGAAACATGGGCCAAACATTTTTAACTTTTTGGTTGCAAATACCGGCCAGTGTGTGCACACACACAGCCTGGGGTCATGTGAAGTCCCGTCTTCATCTTTCCTGTTTTCCTGATCTTCTGATCTGGAAAATAGCTGATGTCATTTGGAGAATTACACCTAAATCAAATTGCTACAAACTTAGATTCAGATTTGACCCGATTTTTTGGAAAATTTGGGTCAAATTTGATTAATTTAGAATCGATATGATGATTCTAATCGGGTACAGTCTGTTATATCGCTCTCTTAGTCTGTCATGAAAAATACCACCCTGTCTTTCTGAAAATTCTGTAGAGAATATAGACTGTCGTTACATCAAATGTATATGTATGTATGTTTCTAATTACACGCGTTAAAGTATGACAAGCACATAGCAGGTGTCGCTCTTAAAATCACTGTATACTTCACTTATTTGGGCAGTCACAGGGCCAAAACTGACCAAATAACTCAAGTATCAACTCAGCCTTAGGGTCCATTCACACGTCCGTTGTTTCTTTCCTGATCTGTTCCGTTTTTTGCGGAACAAATCTGGACCAGATCTGGACCCATTCATTTTCAATGGGTCCTGAAAAAAATCGGACAGCTCAATGTCTGATTTTTTTTCAGGACCCATTGAAAATTAATGGGTCCAGATCTAGTCCAGATCTGTTCCGCAAAAAACGGAACAGATCAGGAAAGAAACAACGGACGTGTGAATGGACCCTTACAGGTAGATGTTAGCTATAATAGCTATAATGTTAGCTATAATAATCTTTATTTATAAAAAAATACCAAATTTACCAAAAATGTGGAAAAATTTGCAAATTTCCAAGTTTCAATTTCTCTACTTCTATAATACATAGTAATACCTCCAAAAATAGTTATTAATTTACATTCCCCATATGTCTACTTCATGTTTGGATCATTTTGGGAATGATATTTTATATTTTGGGGATGTTACAAGGCTTAGAAGTTTAAAAGCAAATCTTAAAATTTTTCAGAAATTTTCAAAAACCCAATTTTTAGGGACCAGTTCAGGTCTGAAGTCACTTTGTGAGGCTTACATAATAGAAACCACCCAAAAATTACCCCTTTCTATAAACTAAAACCCTCAAGGTATTCAAAACTTATTTTACAAACATTGTTAACCCTTTAGGTGTTCCACAAGAGTTAATGGCAAATGGAAATACAATTTCAGAATTTAGATTTTTGGCAAATTTTCCATTTTAATCCATTTTTTCCAGTAACAAAGCAAGGGTTAACAGCCAAACAAAACTCAATATTTATTGCTCCGATTCTGTAATTTGCAGAAACACCCCATATGTGGCCGTAAACTACTGTACAGGCACACAGTAGAGCGTAGAGGGAAAGGTGCGCCATATGGTTTTTGGAAGGCAGATTTTGCTGGACTGGTTTATTTACACCATGTCCCATTTGAAGCCCCCCCTGATGCACCCCAAGGTATTTAAAACTGATTTTATGAACTTTGTTAACCCTTTAGGTGTTGCACAAGAGTTATTGGCAAATGGGGATGAAATTTGAGAATTTCATTTTTTTGCAAAATTTCCATTTTAACCCATTTTTTCCACTAACAAAGCAAGGGTTAACAGCCAAACAAGACTGTATCTTTATTGCCCTGACTCTGCCGTTTACAGAAACACCCCATATGTGGTCGTACACTACTGTACGGCCACACGGCGGGGCGTAGAGGGAAAGGAGCGCCGTGTGGTTTTTGGAGGGCTGATTTTTATGGACCGGTTTATTTACACCGTGTCCTGTTTCAACCCCCCTGATGCACCCCTGGAGTAGAAACTCCCTAAAAGTGACCCCATTTTGGAAATTACGGGATAAGGTGGCGGTTTTGTTGGGACTATTTTTAGGGTACATATGATTTTTGGTTGCTCTATATTACATTTTTGTGAGGTAAGGTTACCAAAAATTTAAATTCTGAAATTTCATCTCCATTTTCCATTAACTGTTGAGGAACACCTAAAGGGTTAATAAAGTTTGTAAAATCAGTTTTGAATACCCTGAGAGGTTTAGTTTCTTAGATGGGGTCACTTTTAGGGAGTTTCTACTCTAGGGGTGCATCAGGGGGGCTTCAAAAGGGACATGGTGTCAATAAAAAAGGCCATCAAAATCGGCCTTCCAGAAACCATGTCGGTCCTTTCCTTTTGCACCCTGCCTTTTAGTGATACAGCAGTTTATGACCACAAATGTGGCGTTTCTGTAAACTGCAGTATCAGGGTAATAAATATAAAGTTTTGTTTGGTTTTTAACCCTTGCTTTGTTACCGGAAAAAATGGATTGAAATGGAAAAGTGCCTAAAATAGCTGTTTTGGCACAGTTTTTTTTTTTTGACAGTGTTAATCTGGGGGGTTATGTCATGGGGCATTTTTATAGAGGAGATTCTTACGGACGCGGCGATACCTAATAAGTCTACTTTTTTACAATTATTTAGGTTTTAGACTATATTATCCTTTTTGATACCAAATTATTTTTTTTGTATCTCTAAGGTCTAAGAGTCATTTTTTTTTTAAGGTTTTTTAGCCGATTATCTTATGTAGGGGCTAATTTTTTGCGGGATGAGAGGACGGTTTTATTGGCACTATTTTGGGAGCTATATGACTTTTTGATCGCTTTGCTATTAAACTTTTTGTTATGTAAGGTGACAAAAAAGTTTTTTTTGCACAGTTTTTTGTTTTTTTTGAACAGTGTTAATCTGGGGGGTTAGGTCATGGGGTATTTTTATAGAGGATATTCTTACGGATGCGGCAATACCTAATAAGTCTTCTTTTTTACAATTATTTAGGTTTTAGACTATATTATCCTTTTTGATACAATATATTTTTTTGTATCTCTAAACTTTTTTTTAAGTTTTTTAGCCGATTATCTTATGTAGGGGGTCATTTTTTTGCGGGGGTACTCCATGGAAGTGTGGTACTCCCTGAAGCAACCAATAATGCAGAGACCCGGATGATCATGGCACGTGTCACATTGAGTAGTGGAGTCCTTCCGTATCCCCCTCCTGTGACACACTCTGCACCTTTTTTGGGTCCATCCCTTCTTTCCAGTATGGGGGACCACACCTGGAAAGTGTTGGCCAGGGACGATCCGGGCGCCTCCAGTTCCCGAGGTACTCCGGCCTGCTCTTTCCCGGCCCGAAAAGATCAGGGCCTTGAGGACTGCCTCATAGAACTGAAGGAATGTCCATGTGTTGCCAGCGGTCCAGGACAGCTCAAAAGAGTTGTACAAGGCAACCTTTACCAAGTACCATGCCCGAGTTTTGCACATGGCATTATATGGCTTGAGGACTTGATCAGAGAGATCAACTCCTCCCATATACCGATTGTAGTCAACGATACAATCGGGCTTGAGGACCGTTGCCGCGGTACCTCACACATGGACAGGGGTGATGCCGTTACCATGAATTTGGACAGTACAAGGACATCCCTCTTGTCCTTATATCTGGCCAGCAACAGGTTTCCAGTGGTAAGGGCACGGGTCTCACCCCTGGGGATAGGTACCTGGAGGGGGTGGGCAGGGAGGCCGCATAGATTTTTCCACACGGTCCCACAAGCGGACGTGGATCTGGCTGCAAGGGACTGAAACAAGGGGATACTAGTATAAAAGTTATCCACGTACAGGTGGTAACCCTTATCTAGCAGTGGGTGCATAAGGTCCCACACAAGTTTCCCGCCAACACCAAGAGTGGGGGGACATTCTGGGGGTTGAATACGGGAATCTCGTCCCTCGTACACATGAAACTTGTAAGTGTACCCTGAGGTACTCCCAAAATTTGTACAGCTTCACGCCATACCTCGCCCGCTTTGAGGGAACATACTGGCGGAAAATGAGTCTCCCCTTGAAAGCAATGAGAGGATCATCAACCGCGACCTCCCTTCCAGGTACATAGGCCTGTACAAATTTGGCCCCAAAGTGATCGATGACCGGCCTGATTTTGTACAGGCGGTCATAGGCAGGATCACCTCGGGGGGGACATGCTGCATTATCTGAATAATGCAGGCATTTCCGGATGTCCTCAAACCAGGAGCGTGTCATGGCCGTACTGTAAAGTGGGGTCTGGTAGAGGACGTCCCCACTCCAGTAATGCCTGACACTAGGTTTCTTGACTAGGCCCATATGCAGCACGAGGCCCCAAAATGTCCTCATCTCGGCTGCACTGACCGGCGTCCAGCCACCGGGCCTAGCCAAAAAGGAGCCCGGGTGTTGAGCAACGAACTGTTGGGCGTACAGGTTCGTCTGCTCCACCATTAGATTTACCAGTTGGTCACTGAAAAAATTACAAAAAAAGTCATATTCAGTGAAGCCCACTGTGGAAATCTGGATTCCTGGTTGGCCTACAAAATCAGGAATCACAGGCTCAAATCTTTCTGGGGTGCACCAGGCAAGTCCACCGGCAGGGGGCTCCGGTGGATTTAACTGGTGGGCCGGAAAACTAGTATGAGACTTAGAGCTGCTCGTACTAGGGTGGGCCACAGGGTCCCTAACATGGCGGTCCCCTTGCTCCGCCTGGCGGCGTCTCCGCCGCCTTGGGGGCTCATCATCATCGCTAGATGATGAGGACGCGGATAACAACAGGAAAGTGGGGTCATCCTCGTCCTCACTGGGACTCTCGGACTTAGAGGCAAGCTGGGCGTATGCCTCCTCAGCCGAGAACATCCGGCGGGTTATAGGGGAGTGTATGTCTGCGTGTGTATGTGCGTGCGTTTAAATCTTTATTTGGTGTGCGTGGGGGCACGGGTGTTCGCAGACTTATCCCTAAAACTAACAGAAAAAAAAAAGACTAAACTAAAAAAAGGGCAAAAAATTTGAAAAAAAAAATAATTCTAAAAATTTCAAACCGCTGATCAACCGTACGGAGTCAGCGTACGCACAAAAAAAAATAAAAAACTGTGGCAGGGGGGCAAGCGGCAGCACCCCTGGGGGGTCTAGGGTCACACAGCTGTGCTGTGGACCCCAGACACCCTACTTAGGGTGACGCAATCAAACTTTTTTTCTCCACTAACTTTCCATTTTATATCACTGCCTAGCCCAACCTTTCCCTAGCCATTCCCTAATTACCTGGCTGATCAGATGGGGGGTGCTGGGGCACAGATCGGATCCTGGGGCAAGTATGGGTGCTGGGGCACAGATTGGGTGATGCTGGCTGAGATCCGACGATGTGCAGGCAGCGCTCCCCGGACACAAAAGGAGGAGAGGAGCGCTGCTAAGATTTGAATCTCCTTCCCGCCCACCTACCAATCAGAGGCGATCCTGAGAGGTGATGTCACATCTCCTCTCAGGATAGCAGGATGGTGATTGGTGGTGTAAAAATCAAACCACTGATCACCATCCTGTTCCAGGTTATCGGGTCCTCAGAGACCCGAATAACCCGGAATCGCAGCAAACCGCAGGTCTGAATTGACCTGCGGTTTGCTGCGATCGCCGACATGGGGGGGTCACAGGACCCCCCAGCGCATCTAGCCAAGGTGCCTACTGATTTGAGCAGGCACCAGGTTCCGATCACCGCCCACCGGGCGGCGGTGATCGGAACTATACATGACGTACCGGTACGTCATGTGTCCTTAAGTACCAGGACAACATGCCGTACTGGTACGTCATGTGTCCTGAAGAGGTTAAAACTCGAGCCCCCCCGGACAGAGTGGAGAAAGTGTCGGCAGTAAGTTTGTGTTGACGTCACTGATTATTTTGCCCTTCCTCTGATCCATCACAACAATAACCACTTTAAAAACGGATCCTGTTTGAGAATTTGCCTTCACTCAGTCAGCATTTGATCAGTAATCCATCAGTATTGCTAATGCAAAAAAAACAGGAGTGGATCTAAAACAGATGACACGTGAAACAAATATTTGCATGTCTTTTGTGTTTTCTAGTCACTCCTGCTTTTGGCTACCAATTCATAAGCCAATTCTGTCTCATTTTTCCTTCCTTTTGACAGATGAGAAGAAGTGTCAAATAAATGATGTGACCCAGGCCGAAAGCCAAAATAGTGGACCAGTCATGAAGTGGGGAAGGGTGGGAACAGCATGAGAAGTCCACAGAGTGGACCTATGACATAGTGGTGAGGTGGAAGCACCATGAGGAGACCACAGATTGGCCCAAATACATGGTCTGGCAGTGGAAGCAGCATGAGTAGGCCACCCAGTGGCACAATGGCAGAGTCTGGAGGTGGCAGCAGCATGAGTAGGCCACAGAGTGGCACAATGACAGAGTCTGGAGGTGGCAGCAGCAGCATCAGGAGGAGACCACAGAGGGGCACAATGACAGAGTGTGGAGGTGGCAGCAGCATGAGGAAGCCACAGAATGGCACAATGACAGAGTCTGGAGGTGGCAGCAGCATGAGTAGGCCACAGAGTAGCACAGCGAAAGAGTCTGAAGGTGGCAGCAGCGTGAGGAAGCCACATAATGGCACAATGACAGAGTGTCGATCGACCAAGATACTTCTAGGGGAACCTGCCTGGCATGAACAGGCCTCTAGTAGCTACAGACAATGACAAGACAAAGCGCCAAGATAGCTTTGAGCCCGGAAGAGTCTCGAAGTTCATCAAGATACGTCACTAAAGATTTTACTGCATATAACCACAGCGCTGACCACTGAATTAATTTAGTTTTTCGACCGACAAACTTCAATAAAGATTTTACCACATATTACTACAGTGCTGAACGCTGAATAAAATTAGTTTTTTCCACCAAAATAAGTCACAAAAGATTTTATCACATATAACTGCAACGCTGAACGCTGAATACAATTTGTTTTTCCACCAAAATACATCAATAAAATTTTAACCGCATATAAGTACAGCGCTGAACACTGAATAAGATTTGTTTTTCCACAAAAATATGTCCCAAAAGGTTTTACCAAATATAACTGCGACCGCTGAATACTTCAATAAAGATTTTACCACATATAACGGAGCACGGAGATGGAGAGGGTGTTCGGATTCCCCCCGCACTAACGAACGTCTCAGAAATGAACCGCTGCTCCCGACAGCAGCTCCTGGTGAAGGTCATGCAGCGTCCCGGTCATCCTGCATTTATTAGCCCCGCTGAAGGATGATTTTGAAAGTGTGTAGAAGCCACACAGGGCCCCCACGCTGCAGATAACCGCAGCGCTGACCGCTGAATAAATGTTGTTTTTCGACCGAAATACTTCAATAAAGATTTTACCACATATAACCGCCGCACTGATTGACTGCTACTGCCGCTGCTTCCGTTAAAGCCCTGCACCACTACTTCCCAGGCAGGTAGGCTGCTGCGAAGCAGGTGCTCTACCCAGGGCACGTTTGTCTCCCAACCTTCCACTGCTGCCACCCTGCTGACTCCCAGCCATGCTTTCAACACATATAACCGCCAACGTGAACTGAGAATATATTTTTCTTTTTGTACTGAAATAGGCCACTAAACACTTTCAACACATATAACTGCCGCCGACGTGAACTGAGAAAGTATTTGTCTTTTAGTACTGAAATAGGCCACTAAACACTTTCTACACATATAACCGCCGCCAACGTGAACTGAGAAAGTATTTGTCTTTTAGTACTGAAATAGGCCACTAAACGCTTTCTACACATATAACCGCCGCCGACGTGAACTGAGAAGGTATTTTTCTTTTTGTACTGAAATAGGCCACTAAAAGCTTCCAAGACATATAACCGCCACCGACGTGAACTGAGAATGTATTTTTATTTTTGTACTGAAATACAAAATAACACATATAACTGCTGCACTTACTGACTGCTACCGCCACTACTTCCGTGAACCCCTGCACCCCTACTTCCCGGGTAGGTAGGCTGCTGCGATGCAGGTGCTCTACCCCAGGAACGTTTGGCTCCCGACATCCCACTGCTTCCACCCTGCTGACTTGCAGCCATGCTTTTAACACATATAACCGCCGACGTAAACTGAGAATATATTTTTCTTTTTGCACTGAAATAGGCCACTTTCAAGACATATAGCCACAGCTGACGTTAACTGAGAATGTATTTTTCTTTTATTACTGAAATAGGCCCGTAAACGCTTTCAGCAGAAATAAATGCACCAGTGAAGTGCGTATATATTTTTCTTTCTGTACGGAAATAGGCCACAGAATTCTTTTGTCACAAATAAGTGCACCAGTGAAGTATGAAAATTTTTTCTTTCTGTACTGAAATAGGCCACTAAACCCTATTGCCACAAATAACTGCACCAGTGAAGTGCAAACATTTTTTACTTTCTATAATGAAATATGCCACTGAACCCTTTTGCCACAAATAAGTGCACCAGTAAAGTGTTTTTTTTTTTGTTTTTTACTGTAATACGTCCCTATACGCTTTCAACAGAAATAACTACAGAAGTGAACTCAGAATATATTTTTCTTGTTGGACTGAAATAGGCCACTATATGCTTTCAACAGAAATAACTGCAGAAAAGCACTGAGAATATATTTTTCTTGTTGTACTGGACTATGACTCTATACACTTTGACCAGAAAAAACTTAGAGTGAAGTGCGTATATATTTTTCTTGTAGTACTGAAATATGCCCATATACGCTTTCACCAGAAATAACTGCAACAGTGCAGTGCGTATATATTTTTCTTTTTTTTACTATAATACGCCCCTATACACTTTCAACAGAAATAACTGCAGAAGTAAACTGAGAATATATGTCTTTTTGGACTGAAATAGGCTACTATAAGCTTTGACCAGGAAAAACGTAGAGTAAAGTGAGTATATATTTTTCTTGTAGTACTGAAATACGCCCCTATACGCTTTCACCAGAAATAACTGCAACACTGCAGTGCGTATATATATATATATTTTTTTTTTTACTGTAATACGCCCCTATACGCTTTCAACAGAAATAACAGCAGAAGTGAACTGAGAATATATTTTTCGTGTTGGACTGAAATAGGCCACTATAAGCTTTCAACAGAATTAACTGCAGAAATGCACTGAGAATATATTTTTCTTGTTGTACTGGAATACGACCCTTTACACTTTGAACAGGAAAAACCTATAAAGTGAAGTGCATATTTTTTTTTTTTTGTAGTACTGAAATATGCCCCTATACGCTTTCACCAGAAATAACAGCAACAGTGCAGTGCGTGTATACAAATGTGCATGTGTCTGCTCAAACGGTCAGAAACAGACTCCATGAGGGTGATATGAGGGCCTGACATCCACAGGTGGGGGTTGTGCTTACAGCCCAACACTGTGCAGGACATTTGGCATTTGCCAGAGAACACCAAGATTGGCAAATTCGCCACTGGCGCCCTGTGCTCTTCACAGATGAAAGCAGGTTCACACTGAGCACATGTGACAGACGTGACAGAGTCTGGAGACGCCGTGGAGAACGTTCTGCTGCCTGCAACATCCTCCAGCATGACCGGTTTGGCATTGGGTCAGTAATGGTGTGGGGTGGCATTTCTTTGGAGGGCCGCACAGCCCTCCATGTGCTCGCCAGAGGTAGCCTGACTGCCATTAGGTACCGAGATGAGATCCTCAGACCCCTTGTGAGACCATATGCTGGTGCGGTTTGCCCTGGGTTCCTCCTAATGCAAGACAATGCTAGACCTCATGTGGCTGAAGTGTGTCAGCAGTTCCTGCAAGACGAAGGCATTCATGCTATGGACTGGCCCGCCCGTTCCCCAGACCTGAATCCAATTGAGCACATCTGGGACATCATGTCTCGCTCTATCCACCAACGTCACGTTGCACCACAGACTGTCCAGGAGTTGGCAGATGCTTTAGTCCAGGTCTGGGAGGAGATCCCTCAGGAGACCGTCCGCCACCTTATCAGGAGCATGCACAGGCGTTGTAGGGAGGTCATACAGGCACGTGGAGGCCACACACACTACTGAGCCTCATTTTGACTTGTTTTAAGGACATTATATCAAAGTTGGATCAGCCTGTAGTGTGTTTTTCCACTTTAATGGGTTGAAAATTTTGATTTCCATTTTTTAATTTTTGTGTGATTTTGTTGTCAGCACATTCAACTATGTAAAGAACAAAGTAATTCAGAAGAATATTTAATTAATTCAGATCTAGGATGTGTTATTTTTGTGTTCCCTTTATTTTTTTGAGCAGTGTATATTTTTTGTTGTACTGGACTATGACTCTATACACTTTGACCAGAAAAAACTTAGAGTGAAGTGCGTATTTATTTTTCCTGTAGTACTGAAATATTCCTCTATACTAGTGTTGGGCAAGCATGCAGTGCTCGGCCGAATATCGCTTGTGCTCAAGTCAGTGTCACGGGTGAAGTTGCAGATAGCTGGAATTTATAAATAAACGACCGACTGGCTGGATCCCAAACTAAGGAGCATATGGGTGAGCCCTTTAAAACCCTAAGAGCTCTCCCTGACTGCTATGCACATGCAAGGGTCTAAATGGTAGACGATTGCATGCCCACGTACCTAAGACTGTGTGACACCTGAAAACCCTATAATAGTGAGGGTACATGACCACCAGTTCCCTGCACTTAATACGGACGGAGTCAGGGTCACCTAGAATCAAGCCAGCAAGGAAACACAATAAAGAAAAAGACTTATCTGAGAAAACAGCAGCAGCAGCCTCCAGCAGGGAACACTTCATCCAGGAAGTAGTATAAACCGCAAAGTGAGGCAGTATGGGAGGGAATATAAAGGAAGACGATTAGTCTAAATAAGTGACACCTGGCAGAAGAAAAGGAGATGACAAAGTGAAACCAAAACAAAGAACATCATACAAGAGGTAGAGAAGAACGTCTGTCAGACCTTCTCACAGAATTGACGGTGACAGTCAGTGTATTTAAATCAAATTTAGCCTCTATTTCTGAAAAGTTTCAGGCGGGATTTGAACTTACAACCTTCTACATTACAGCCAAGAATGTTAACCCATACACTATATGGCTGCATGGCTCTTAAGTTTTTTTTTTTTTTTAACTGGCCATGCAGCTCTATAGTGTAGTGGTTAACGTTCTGGGCTGTAATGTAGAAGGTTGTGAGTTTGAATCCCATTAGAAACTTTTCAGAAATAGAGGCAAAATTTAATTTAAACATACAGTTGCAAGAAAAAGTATGTGAACCCTTTGGAATGATATGGATTTCTGCACAAATTGGTCATAAAATGTGATCTGATCTTCATCTAAGTCACAACAATAGACAATCACAGTCTGCTTAAACTAATAACACACAAATAAATAAATGTTACCATGCTTTTATTGAACACACCATGTAAATATTCACAGTGCAGGTGGAAAAAGTATGTGAACCCTTGGATTTAATAACTGGTTGTACCTCCTTTGGCAGCAATAACTTCAACCAAATGTTTCCAGTAGTTGCAGATCAGACGTGCACAACGGTCAGGAGTAATTCTTGACCATTCTTTTTTACAGAACTGTTTCAGTTCAGCAATTTTCTTGGGATGTCTGGTGTGAATCGCTATCTTGAGGTCATGCCACAGCATCTCAATCGGGTTGAGGTCAGGACTCTGACTGGGCCACTCCAGAAGGCGTATTTTCTTCTGCTTAAACCATTCTGTTGTTGATTTACTTCTATGCTTTGGGTCATTGTCCTGTTGCAACACCCATCTTCTGTTGAGCTTCAGCTGGTGGAAATATGGCCTTAAGTTCTCCTGCAAAATGTCTTGATAAACTTGGGAATTCATTTTTCCTTCGATGATAGCAATCCGTCCAGGCCCTGATGCAGCAAAGCAGCCCCAAACCATGATGCCCCCACCACCATACTTCACAGTTGGGATGAGGTTTGGATGTTGGTGTGCTGTGACTCTTTTTCTCCACACATATTGTTGTGTGTTTCTTCCAAACAACGCAACTTTGGTTTCATCTGTCCACAGATTATTTTGACAGTACTGCTGTGGAACATCCAGGTGCTCTTGTGCAAACTGTAAACGTGCAGCAATGTTTTTTTTTGGACAGCAGTGGCTTCCTCTGTGGTATCCTCCCGTGAAATCCATTCTTGTTTAGTGTTTTACGTATCGTAGATTCGCTAACAGGGATGTTAGCATATGCCAGAGACTTTTGTAAGTCTTTAGCTGACACTCTAGGATTCTTCTTCACCTCATTGAGCAGTCTGCCCTGTGCTCTTGCAGTCATCTTTACAGGACGGCCACTCCTAGGGAGAGTAGTAGCAGTGCTGAACTTTCTCCATTTATAGATAATTTGTCTTACCGTGGACTGATGAACAGCAAGGCTTTTGGAGATACTTTTATAACCCTTACCAGCTTAATGCAAGTCAACAATTTTTAATCGTAGGTCTTCTGAGAGCTCAAAGCAAACCCAGAACTGGTGTGTGTTTTTTATAGGTTAGGGCAGCTGTAACCAACACCTCCAATTTCATCTCATTGATTGGACTCCAGTTGGCTGACACCTCACTCCAATTAGCTCTTGGAGATGTCATTAGTCTAGGGGTTCACATACTTTTTCCACCTGCACTGTGAATGTTTACATGGTGTGTTCAATAAAAACATGGTAACATTTAATTCTTTGTGTGTTATTAGTTTAAGCAGACTGTGATTGTCTATTGTTGTGACTTAGATGAATATCAAATCACATTTTATGACCAATTTGTGCATATAATTCCAAAGGGTTCACATACTTTTTCTTGCAAAAAATAAGTTTTTAGCCATAATATATTTACATATATCATTATATATTTAGAATATATAATAATAATATATGTAAATATATTATGGCTAAAACATCAGTAGTATTTTCCCACATATTATGCATTTATATATATGAGAAGTATGATATATATATATATATATATATATATATATATATGTGTATATATATATTTAGTAATTACACATTTTTTTACCATTACTAAAAAATATATCAATTTCATTTAGCCTCTATTTCTGAAAAGTTTCTGACGGAATTCAAACTCACATTATAGCCCAGAATGTTAACCACTACACTATAGAGCTCTATAGCCAGTTGCTGAAATAAAATTAAAAAAAATATGAAACTTCTGCTGTATAGGAATACTTAAGACTAGAAACTATTCCTATACAGCAGAAGTCTCATATATATATATATATATATATATATATTTATTTTTTTTTTTTTTTTTCATGTCCTTAGTCCGAACACGTGTAGCCGCCATTTTAGGAAAAAGAAAATTTGCATTAGTTGCGAATCAAATTTTTCCTGAAATTCTAAACAAATTCCATTTCATCAGCTTCGATTCGCTCAGCTCTAGATGTCGGTGTTAGGTGTCTCCTTTAGGTTGTTACTTCAGTTATATCGAAACTACCATATCCAATATCAGAAAGCATGCACCCATTTTTTTTTTTTTTCATTCTGGGAAGTACTTTGACCACTGCCCATTCATCAGTTTCTTTCCTATTATACTGCCAAAAAAATTCCTTATGACTGAACATAGATTTTATTACTCACATCAGTCCTTGGACCCTTAACTAGATTCATCATCATTCACACAGTGAATAATGTCAAAGCAAGTTAATTAAACTATCACAATATATTTAGAATATACAAACTTGATTTAGGTGTGATTTGAACCAAAGACGGAAATGCTAAAAGGCCACAGTGCTAACCTCTGATTCACCATGACCTTTCACATATAGTGAAATAAAACTGATCTAAGGACATTTGTACTTTACTTCTTCAAAATGGGCCGTATACAAACACATTTTTGTAGATTAAGTAAAAAAATATAATATATATATATATATATATATATATATATAAAAACTCTTGATACTTTTACTTAATACAGTTTCCTTACATAGGTTAATCCTATCTTTTCAGATAAGTTATTATCTAGTTATGCAATGTATTGCTAATGGGGTAAAAATCCATCTAATGCTTTTCAAGCATTCAGTCAGGTAGGACAGATTGAAATGAGAAAGAAGGCCCCATCTGTAGACTAGCCACTTTAATCTATCTTGAAGTTTGCTAATGTTTTCTTAATGTAGTAAGGGTAGAAGACTAAAAAGTAAAAAACATATCACAATGCCTTCATAGTGAAACATACACAATGTTTTCTTATGTTTCCTGTTAAAATTCTCAAAGCACTTGACACTGTTATCAGGGAAACTTTGTTCAAGAAAAGCTTGTGGAGATCTGGCATTATCACATGAAGGACATATTCATATATGACGACTTCAGCACTTATTGTCTCAGCTGCCAGGATGAAGACAATGGATGCTTTGATGTAGCGCTCAATCAGCGATTGCAGGAGCTTCTTTTTTTACTACCGAGGTATAGAAAAGGGAACCATCGGGTTTAAAATATGAAACATTAGGCCATAAGGAGCCAACCAGTATATCAGGATCTACTAGTAGGTCTCTGATAAGTATTCAATAGATCACAATACACTAAAGGGGTTTTCTGGGATGCTCATGTAGTTAATTACCTCGTGTACATTTTTCCAATACATTTTTTTTTAGATGTAAACTCTCCTGACCTGTTTTCACCATCTAAACAAATCACTCTGGCTTGTATCCATCTTGTATATAGCACTTCCTGTTCTTGTACTCAACCAAACCCATCATGCATTTTTCCTTTCTCTGCCACAGCACCAGCATGGCCGCCAGCTAGTTTATAACTCCATCTACCCAGCTAGTTACATAGACATTGCCCTATCACTCCCCCTATTGCTGCTTTGACATTCCCATAGATACAACATCACAAGAAATAAGAAAAAGCTGCATGGACATAATCATGTCACTGTAGCTCAGAATGGAAGATAAGAGCAATAAGGTAAAAGAAATACATTACAAAATTACAACTACCTACAAAAATGACTATTTTAAAGGCTATTGATACAAACCTGAAAACCCCTTTAAAATGACCATACACTAGAGATTTCTCAAGGTTGATCTGTGAAGCTTGTTTTAGATGATAAAGTCTTGTTGTTCTAGATGATAAGTAGCTGATTGTCTGGAAGGAAGTTTTCCTTCTCGGCAGTCAGCTGCTCGTTCAGTGAAGAAGAAAGCTGCATTTACATGTAGCAATCTCCTGCACAGTATGAGGACAGGGGATTGCTATAGCTAATCATGGCTACCGAGCAGCAGATCGCTGTTCAGACAGCATGATCTGCTGCTCAGAAGCCACGATCGGTGGTGCCTGCATGATCACCCAATAAACAAGTGAAAAGCTCATTCATAGGGTGATCGGTGGCACATTTAGACGGCCAGATGATCGGGAACGACTGTTCTTTATTACTACTGGGGGACTATGGGGAACATGATAACTAGTATGGGCATTCAGGATAATTATTGCCTCTGGGGCACAGTGGGGACTTTATTACTATTGGGGGCACTATTACTACTAAATGTGCTCTGGCAGAGAATTATTACTATTGGTGGGACTTTGGGGAGCACTGTTCCTGTGGGGGGCATCCTGGCACAGTATCAGCTTAGCACAACTATTGTTGGGGAATATTATGTTTATACTATTAGTGTCAAGGACAGTATTTTCTGGGCGCTTTTATTTTTTAGGGAACTCTGTGCCAATAATTATTGAAGGGGGCACTATCTGTGTGGTACTAGTATTTTCAGGGGAACTGTTTCTGCAGTATGGTATTGGTGAGCACAGTGAGCACAATATTGGGGGTGGCAGGATGGGGTGTTCGGAAAAGTAGGAAACTAAGATGTTTGGTCAAACTTCAGAGACGAGAGATGGCTGAAAAATCATCATGGCGGTCTTGTCTGAATGGAACATTTACATCAAAGGAGACTTCATTGGATGTAAGAGGTGTGTGGGGCTGTATTATCCTGTATGTTTTGTAGTGATGTATGTAATGTTTTGAGGGAATGGGTTAGGTACAGAATTTGGCATGGGGATTGGTGGGGAGGGGCACCGTGTCAATTTTCTCCTCTAACACTGCCAGCGTAGTACAGGGATCACTATGTGGCAGCTGGGCAGTCAGTGTGCTCTATGCAAGAGAGGATATGTCAGTCAGTCCATGGCAGTGCCAGCCACTCTGTTGCTCGGGGCAGCTATAAGCATGGTGGTGGCTGCAAATGGGGCAGGGGGGCTTCAGCCTGGTGAGGACGGCTAAGGGGGGAGGCAGCAGTGAAACAGTACTGGATGGTGAGTCCTGTCACATGGAGGGAAAAAAGAATAGTATATTTGAGTACATTAGATTGATGTTGGGTACCTGAGTATTAAGTACAGTGAGGGTCATTTATTAAGACCAGATTTTAAGATGCCAGTCTTAATAACTAGTGTGGAGCACGAATATTTGAATAGCGAATTTCTTTAGCGAATATCGGCACTTCGCTAATTCGCGAATATTTCGAATATAGCACTATAAATTCGCTATTTCGAATATTCTTTTTTTACATTTTTTTTTTATTGTTATATTTTTTTCTTTCCCACTTCCCAAAAGTAGTTCTTACCTGTCCTGAGGATTCCTGGCTCCAGTCAGGGCCCGTTGCCGTTTCTGTCGACTTCCGTGCTCATGGAGCGTCCCCATCACCATGGGAACGCCTCCATACTAGAATGTACTGTCGGATGTGAGAATTAAGTTGAAATCGCAATGTGATTACTTCAAGTTATATTAAATCGAATTGCGATTTACACTTAGCACTGCTATATTCCATATTCGTTAACTTCGTTAATTCTAGCAAGCTGACCCATTAGAAACACAGCTCTAAGTTGAAATCGCAATTCGATTAATATAACTTGAAGTAATCGCATTGCGATTTCAACTTAGACCTGGTTTACTATGGTTGGCTTGGTAGAATTAGCGAAGATGACGAATATGACTAATGTATTCGTCATATTCCTCAAAACGAAGATAACAAAGTATTCTCCATCTTCGTTTTAGCTCCATATTTGTCAACTTCGCCAATTCTAGCAATCAAATAGGAAAGTTGACTATAGAGACAGCTGTGTTTAATTCGTTATGCGATTATATTACTTTGCTTTTTTTTAAAATAGAATAATTATAATAATTATCAAGTATTATAATTATTTTATTTATAAAAAAAAGCAAAGTAATATTATCGCATAGCGAATTAAAAACTTAGCTGTCTCTAGTCAACTTTCCTATTTGATTGCTAGAATTAGCGAAGTTGACGAATATGGAGCTAAAACGAAGATGGAGAATACTTCGTTATCTTCGTTTTGAGGAATATGACGAATACATTCGTCATATTCGTCATCTTCGCTAATTCTAGATATCAAACCTATAGGAAAGTTACCTTAAGTTAAAATCGCAACACGCAATTATTTAAATCGCATATTAATCGCGATAACTAGAATAATGATGAATATTCGATTTTGACAAATATGAGACTAATATTCAAGGGAATATTTGCGAATTTCGTCGAAATCGAATATGGCACCTCCCGCTCATCACTAATAATAACCCCTATATCTAGCAGTGAATCTGCCAAAGTTATAAAGAGGTACAGGTCTCTAGAATAACTTTGGTGCATCCAGCGCCAGTGTAAATGTATTCCAGCCTCCTTGCTGGCTTATACAGTCAGGTCCATAAATATTGGGACATCAACACAATTCTAACACCACAATGGATTTGAAATAAAACAAACAAGATGTGCTTTAACTGCAGACTGTCAGCTTTAATTTGAGGGTATTTACATCCAAATCAAGTGAACGGTGTAGGAATTACAACAGTTTGCATATGTGCCTCCCACTTGTTAAGGGATCAAAAGTAATGGGACAATTGGCTTCTCAGCTGTTCCATGGCCGGGTGTGTGTTATTCCCTTATTATCCTAATTACAATGAGCAGATAAAAGGTTCAGAGTTCATTTCAAGTGTGTTATTTGCATTTGGATTCTGTTGCTGTCAACTCTGAAAATGAGATCCAAAGAGCTGTCACTATCAGTGAAGCAAGCCATCATTAGGCTGAAAAAACAAAACAAACCCATCAGAGAGATAGCAAAAACATTAGGCGTGGCCAAAACAACTGTTTGGAACATTCTTAAAAAGAACAAACTCACCGATGAGCTCAGCAACACCAAAAGACCCGGAAGACCACGGAAAACAACTGTGGTGGATGACCGAAGAATTCTTTCCCTGGTGAAGAAAACACCCTTCACAACAGTTGGCCAGATCAAGAACACTCTCCAGGAGGTAGGTGTATGTGTGTCAAAGACAACAATCAAGAGAAGACTTCACCAGAGTGAATACAGAGGGTTCACCACAAGATGTAAACCATTGTTGAGCATCAAAAACAGGAAGACCAGATTAGAGTTTGCCAAACGACATCTAAAAAAGCCTTCACAGTTCTGGACCAACATCCTATGGACAGATGAGACCAAGATCAACTTGTACCAGAGTGATGGGAAGAAAAGAGTATGGAGAAGGAAAGGAACTGCTCATAATCCTAAGCATACCACCTCATCAGTGAAGCATGGTGGTGGTAGTGTCATGACGTGGGCATGTATGGCTACCAATGTAACTGGTTCTCTTGTATTTATTGATGATTTGACTGCTGACAAAAGCAGCAGGATGAATTCTGAAGTGTTTCGGGTAATATTATCTGCTCATATTCAGCCAAATGCTTCAGAACTCCTTGGACGGCGCTTCACAATGCAGATGGACAATGACCCAAAGCATACTGCAAAAGCAACCAAAGAGTTTTTTAAGGGAAAGAAGTGGAATGCTATGCAATGGCCAAGTCAATCACCTGACCTGAATCCGATTGAGCATGCATTTCACTTGCTAAAGACAAAACTGAAGGGAAAATGCCCCAAGAACAAGCAGGAACTGAAGACAATTGCAGTAGAGGCCTGGCAGAGCATCACCAGGGATGAAACCCAGCGTCTGGTGATGTCTATGCGTTCAAGACTTCAGGCTGTAATTGACTGCAAAGGATTTGCAACCAAGTATTAAAAAGTGAAAGTTTGATTTATGATTATTATTATGTCCCATTACTTTTGGTCCCCTAACAAGTGGGAGGCACATATGCAAGCTGTTGTAATTCCTACACCGTTCACCTGAATTGGATGTAAATACCCTCAAATTAAAGCTGACAGTCTGCAGTTAAAGCATATCGTGTTGGTTTCATTTCAAATCCATTGTGGTGATGTATAGAGCCCAAAATGTTAGAATTGTGTCGAAGTCCCAATATTTATGGACCTGACTGTATTTAGACCATTTTCTATGCCTAAAACAGGTGATGAAAATGATGAATAAGACAGGTCTGCGAGCCCATCCCCTTCCCCGCCCACACCATGCCCAATTTTTTAAACCTGGCGTGAGCTGAGAAAAGTCGCAGGTTGCGCAAATAGCCTCTGCGCCACAATCTGCGCCATAAATATGCCTAATAAATTACCCCCAGTGTGACTATGTAGGATAAGGGTGAGAATCCTGCCTTCATCCTCAACAATATAATTTCAACCATATGGTGTTTCTAGGAGTGGCCTATTATATGTAGGATGTTCTTATAACAATGGGCAGGTCCTAAAATGTTGCACCTCGGGCTCTCCCTAAGCAAAATTTCTGGGTGTTCCCCTGTAGGACTGTATCCAATCCATTTCAAGCTCTTTAATGACAAGACAGCATTAGTAATGTCAAAGTGACAGCAATATATATGGTGGCTGTGGATAAACGCATGACAGCTGGTAGTAACTAAAAGCCTGTTTAAAAAACACATAGCAAATTTAGGTGTTTTTTTTTTTTGCAGTTAAACTGTAAAATGACAGACACCAAAATTTTGAAAGATTCTGAGAAATTCATAACAACCTCAATTTGTTTAGAAGAATCAATTTGTTCATCTCTATTCTGGATCCATGTGAGGTACAGGGCTAGTTCTGACTTTAATGTTCCATAGTACATTGTGTACAGAGTAATGTATAGTGATTTTTTTTTTTACTTATATCAGCTCTCCCCTAAGGATTTTCCAAATAACTTTATAATTAAGAAAAAGTTATTTTATTTTTGCTGCAATAAGCAATGCATTTTAAATCCGTAGAGTATTGTGCTTTGCCTTTTTGCACATAACCTCCCGCCCAAAAGACAGTACTGTCATAGCAAATGAAACTATCAGCACTAAATAAAGTGTAAAACCTAACATTCAGGTTAGACCTTCATTTTCTAAATCTGGTTAAGGGCCATACATATGTCATTTGGGCCTCATTCACACATACGTGAATTTTCACGGACCACAGTCCGTGAAAATCCGGCCTGCCATACTGCTGAGTGCCGTGCGCTTCATGCTGCCGCCTCTGTACAGTAATTCACTAGTATGATCATTTGATTGTTAAGTTCCTTCACTGCTCATCTAGGGAACTCCAGCATAGACATGATAAAATACCCATTCCTTTACCCATGATAACAGTTTTCTGCTATTTTCCCCAATGCAACCTTTGAGTTTCTATCAAAAAGTGAATAATTTAGGGTATTTTTGCCATCTTGATTGTAGTAACCACTGTCTGAAGGGAGACATGTTCACATCAAGTCTGTATGGGCCCGAAATTGTTTATACATTGAAGGGAACACATGATGGCATGGTTCCATTCATTGTATAGGTTTATGTAGTGTGTAATAAAGTTATTATTTCTTACCTGGCAACAGGATTTTGATTAGAGAAGTCATCGGCGAATGACATCTGGGGAAAGTTGCAGGTGCCCTCTGGTGAATTTGATTGGTCCCTCTCACCAACGGACGATCCAGGTACCTATAAAAGAAGATAATGGTTAGTGCACATTCACGGCACTGAACAACAATCAGCTCCCGCTCCCCCCCTCCCCTATACTGTCGCGATGTTAGATTCATTGAGTTAAGTCGCTTATTATTTGAATGGACGTGTTGGTTTTATCTCTACATTTAAAAAGGAATTTATTTATGCAAAGAATTAACATTGCAGCCTTTATATCCACATATATTCTTTATATTCTATTTACTTAATAAATGTTATTCAGTAGTTTGAGTATATGGTCTTGGTCGTTAATTTATGGAACCTTTGCCCATCATGTGAAAGACTATATCTATATTCATTGTTTCTTAATGTTCCTAAAGTGCCCCTACTCAAACAAATTTGATTAAAGTGCCCCAAGGCTTTGATAATACATACATGTTCTTCCCATTAAAGCCAAGCCTGGACTGGCCCACAGGGGAAAATATGAATCCCCCAGGTGGCCCTCTGACAAAGGTGACAAAGGTGGGCCCCCAGTTCCACAGCAAAGCATCTTAGCTAACCTATATCCAAAAAAATACATGGTAGATTATTAAACAAATTACCCACTTAATTATGATAGATGCATAAGGTGGCATAAGATGACTTCTAGATACAAAGGCAAGCCAGCCAGCATTATCGTTCCCCAGGGACTCACCTCCTTGAAGACGCAGCATGGACCCCCTTATTCACTCATCTTGAGTGTCTTATTGTTGCATGTGAGCAGGTAGGTTTTGCATATAGCTGTAAAGTGGGACCCTAGAATTAGTTTTACTGGTGGGCCCTAGGCACCCCTGTCTGACACTGTGTACAGCCATTACTAAAGGTATGATGTGGGTGGTGTAAAATGCAGTAAAAAAAAAAGTAAAATAGTGCTTCCTAAGGATAGGTCACATCAATAATGGAGGCGGGGTAGTACTTCACCTGGTACCACCACAAATCAGTTGTTGGTGCCATAAACAACACAGTGAATGGAGCATAAAGCTCTGTCCACTGTGTGGTGGTCATGCCTGGTTACTTAAACCCCCTTTAAATTGTTTGTCCAAAGAAAACCTGATCCACCATCTCTAATGTGATTTAAACTATAATTCAAATGTTGAATTTACCTAGTAATATAATGAAATGGAACTCAACATCTGGTATAATAATCATCTCTACATAAATGTTAATTAGAGCATACAAACTGGTCTTCCATTGTAAACTATAGAAGATGTAATTATGTGAAAATCAAATAAAGATGTATTTGGTAGTAGGCACTTTCACCCCAGGCTTTGCAGGTTGTTTTTTTTTTTTTTTTTTACAATTAAACTTCTCACTGCATTTCATTGCAACTAGTGTTGATCGAGCACCAAAGTGCTCGGGCCGAACACCTGGGGATGCTCGGGTGCTGAACCGAGCATCCGAGCACAATGGAAATGAATGGGAGAAAATAAGCATTAAACCAGGCACCCCCTGCTCTGAAGAGTGTCTGGTTCATAGTAAAAGGTCAGAAATTGATGGAAACACCACTGAAATGTTTCGGGAACAGCATGGGGAGGATGTCTGGATGTATCTTGGACTCCCAGGTTGCAGCTGGGAACGATGTTGTCCGAGTAGTACGCCACTTTTACAGACTGACAATAATACGCACCAAACCGAAGATAAAAACGATTTTAGAGGAAAAATTGTTAGGGAACATTCTTTCCTATATATTTATTGTATATAAAGTGCAAGTGCTGCCAAAAATTACAAGGAAGTAGCACTCTGTTATAACCTGTAAATCACATAAAGGAGGGCCTTGTGGTACAATTGTTCAGGTAGTGGGACTTCTACACTCATAAAGCCTATGCACTTAGAAAAAGGGATGCCAAAAATTACAAGGAACCGGCACTCCAATACACCCTTTATTACACATAAAGGAGGGCATCATACACACCCTTGAAGTTGTGAGCCGACCCTGTAAAAGATTGTAGGTAGGGGCCTGCTGGTGAGCTAACCCTTTAAAAAATTATATGCGAGGGCCTGCAGGTGAGCTGACCCTTTAAAAAATTATATGCAGGGGTTACAGGTGAGCTGACGATATAAAAGATTGTACGTGAGGGCCTGAAGGTGAGCTGACCCTGTAAAAGAATGTCGGTGAGGGCTTGCAGGTTTTCTAACCCTGTAAAAGATTGTAGGTGAGGGCCTGCAGGTGAGCTGATCCTGTAAAACATTATATGTGAGGGCCTATAGGTGAGCTGACCCTGTAAAAGATTGTAGGTAAGGGCCTGCCGGTGAGCTAACCCTTTAAAAAATTATATGCGAGGGCCTGCAGGTGAGCTGACCCTCTAAAAAATTATATGCAAGGGCTTAAAGGTGAGCTGAACATATAAAAGATTGTAGGTGAGGGCCTGTAGGTGAGCTGACCCTGTAAAAGATTGTAGGTGAGGGCCTGCTGGTGAGCTGACCCTCTAAAAAATTATATGCGAGGGCCTGTAGGTGAGCTGACCCTGTAAAAGATTGTAGATGAGGACATGCAGGTGAGCTGACCCTGTAAGGCACTGAGGGATCATTGAGGACACTGACACGGTCTGCTATGTACTCCTTCACCATCTTCCAAAATCTTTCCCTCCTTGTGACACTAGGCCGCGCATCAGGGTGAGGGTGCTGGCGGGGTGTCATGAACCTCTGCTGCCAGCATTGTCAGATGAAAATTTTTAGAGCAATTTTTCCATAAAAAAACTTCTGGTATTGCACCATTTTGCTTGTCCTCTCCACCACAGGAATAAGAAATGAGAAGTTCTCTTTGTAGCGGGGGTCGAGAAGGGTGAACAACCAGTAACCCGTGATGTCTAAAATGTGTATAACGCGCGGGTCGCGGGAAAGGCAGCCTAACAAAGTTAGCCATGTGTGAGAGAGTACCAACAGGCAAGACTTTGCTGTCGTCATCAGGAGGCTGACTCTCAAGCTCCTCATCCTCTTCCTCCTCTTCTGCCCACCCATGCAGAACAGATGGAATTAAACTTCCATGGGTTCTACCCTCTGTAGCGGAGGCAACCGTCTCCTGCTACTCCTCCTCTTCCTAATACTCCTCTTCATTGTCCAATTTGCGCTGAGAAGACGAACTGATGGTGGTCTGGCTATCACCCTGTGTACTTTCTTCCCCCATTTCCACCTCTTCCACATACAAAGTGTTGTCCTTAATTGTGAGCAGCAAGCTTTTGAGTAGACACAGAAGTGGGATGGTTACGCTGATAATAGCGTTATCGCCGCTCACTATCTGTGCTGATTCCTCAAAGTCTCCTATAACCTCACAAAGGTCGAGCATACATGTCCACTCCTTGCTTGTGAGTAGCAGAAGATAACTGGACAGACGACAACTTTGTTGCAGCTGGTATTTCACTACTGCCCTATGCTGCTCACAAAGCCTGGCCAACATGTGGAATGTGGATTCCAGCACGTGCTTACGTCGCACAACAGCCGGTGAGCTGTCAATTTCCAGCGCCGCTGCAGCGTTGACAGACTGGCTCAAGCTGTCGATGACTTTCGGAAATGTGCACACACGCGGCGCACCTTCACCAGTATCTCAGGAAAAATGGGGTAGATTTTGAGAAACCGCTGAACCACTATGTTTAAGACGTGGGCTAGAAATGGGATGTGGGTGAGCTTGCCGAGCTCCAAAGCCACCACCAAGTTACGGCCATTATCAGAAACAACCATGCCTGGTTGTAGGTTGAGTGGTGAGAGCCACAGCTCAGTCTGGTCTCTTATCACCTGCCACAGCTCTGTGGCGGTGTGATGTTTGTCCGCTAAGCATATCAGCTTCAGCACGGCCTATTGCCACCTCCCCACTGCAGTGCTACACTGCTTCCAGCTACAGACTGATGGCTGACTGGTGCTGCACGTGGATAATTCGGTGGTGGAAGTGGAAGAAGAGGAGGAGAAGTGGGGGTTGGAGCCACTAACGTAGGTGCTGGCGGAAACCCTGATTGACGTAGGGCCCACAATCCTTGGCGTCGGTTGCACCTGTGCCATCCCAGGGTACGACTCGCTCCCGGCCTCCACAACATTCACCCACTGTGCCGTCAGGGAAATGTAGTGTATCTGGACGAATGCACTTTTCCATGTGTCCATGGTTAAGTGAACCTTCCCAGTAACTGCATTGGTCAGGGCACGTGTGATGTTATGGGACACATGTTGGTGTAAGGCTGGAACATCACACCTTAAATAATAGTGGCGGCTGGGGACTCCGTAACGTGTAGCGGTCGCCGACATCAGGCTGCGGAAGGCCTAAGTGTCCACTACCCTAAATGGCCAAATTTCCAGGGCCAGTGATTGGAAAGCTGCACATTTAGTGCTATGGCCTGTGGGTGGGTGGCTAGGTATTTGCTCTTGCATTCAAAGGCCTTGGGTAAGGACATTTGGACGCTGTGCTGGGACACAGAAGTGGATGTGGTCGCTGATGGTGCTTGCAAAGTTCCAGGTGCAGGGTGGGAGGCATCCGAGCCTGCGCCTTCGACTGGGGATTGGCCAGTACGTAACACAGGGGAAGAGTAGGCAGTGGTGTGACGTGCAGACACAGATTGTGGACCCAGACGTTCGCCCCACTTATTACGGTGCTTGCATGCCATGTGGCTGATCATGCTGGTGTTCGTAAAGTTGCTAGCGTTTACGCCTCGGCTCATTTTGGTTGCGCACACTTTACACAGGAGATGTGGCACAGCTAATGTTACTGTCCACAGCGGACACCGTCTACGGAAAAATGACACTGGATGTCAGATTTTTTTTTATGTGCACACTTTACACTGGAGCTGTGGCACAGCTAATGTCACTGTCCGCAGCGGACACCATCTACGGAAAAAGTACACTGGATGTCACAGATACATTTTTTCACCGCACACGTTACACTGCCGATGTGGCACTGGTAATGTCACTATCAGAAGTAGACACAGTCTATTAAAAAAGTACACTGAATGTCACAGATGTTTTTAAAGAGCTTCTGTCACCCCACTAAAGTCATATACTGTATATATATTTTTTGGCTAGTTAAATTCCTTATACTGCGATATATGAATATATAATGCTCTTACTCACTTTCCTTCAGCAGTTTCTTCAAAAAACGGACTTTTATAATATGTAAATGAGCACTCTACCAGCAAGTAGGGCAGCTACTTGCTGGTAGCAGCCGCATCCTCCTTTCATAATGACGCCCCCTCCTCATGTTGATTGACAGGGCCAGCAAAAGTGCTCGTCCTCTGGCTGGCCCTGTCTGCGTTCAAAATCTGGCGCCTGCCCCGTACCTTCAGTCGGCGCAGGCGCACTGAGCGGAGGACGCTCGCTCGGCCGCTCCTTCCTCAGTGCGCCTGCGCTGGGTGTAGATGTGACGTCATCGGCGAAAGCGCATTGAGGATGGAGCAGCCGAGCAAGCGTCCTCCGCTCAGTGCGCCTGCGCCGACTGAAGACAGGTACGGCGCAGGCGCCAGATTTTGAACGCAGACAGGGCCAGCCAGAGGACGAGCACGTTCGCTGGCCCTGTCAATCAACATGAGGAGGGGGCGTCTTTATGCCCTACTTGCTGGTAGAGAGCTCATTTACATATTATAAAAGTCAGTTTTTTTAAGAAACTGCTGAAGGAAAGTGAGTAAGAGCATTATATATTCATATATCACAGTATAAGGAATTTAACTAGCCCAAAAAAAAAAAAGACTTTAATGGGGTGACAGAAGCCCTTTAAGCTCACACATTACACTGCAGATGTGCACTGGTAATGTCACTGTCAAAAGTGGACACCGTCTATTGAGAAATTACACTGTATGTCACAGAATTTTTTTTTCAGCGCACACGTTACACTGCAGATGTGGCACAGCTAATTTCACTGTCCGCAGCCGACACCGTCTACGAAAAAAGGACACTGGATGTCAGATATTTTTTTGATGCGCACATTTTACACTGGAGATGTGGCGCAGCTAATGTCACTGTCTGCAGCGGACACCGTCTACGGAATAAGTTCAGTGGATGTCACAGATTTTATTTGAATGCGCACACTTTACACTGGAGTTGTGGCGCAGCTAATGTCGCTGTCTGCAGCGGCCTAACTATTGTATGCTATTTAGCGCAGGATGAACTAAAACTAGATATTGCTGCCACATACAATAGTGCTTAGAAGGACTTTTGAGTCTGTAAAGTTTTAGCTATTTAGCGCAGGTTGCGCTAAAAATATAGATTGCTGCTGCCACACACAATAGTCCTAGGACTTTTAGGTCTCTGAAAAGTTTAGGTGGTAATAATATTCTTAAATCACTCCCTACACTGTCTGTCCCTGCCTCAGCACAGATCTCCTTGACTAAGATTGAGCCGAACATACATCATCGGGTGCTATATAGCACCCGATGATGCGTTCCGGCCATCCAATCACTGTAATGCTAGCAGCCAACATGGCTAAGGTATTACAGTGAGGGCAGTACTTACCTGCACATTTATTGGCTACTTAGCAGCCAATCACATGCGGTATTCGGCCGAATACCGCCATGTGCCGAGCATGGAGATGCTCGAGCCGAACAAGTGTTTGGCTGCGCACGCTCGATCATCACTACTATTTTACTGTAGGCCATTACAGGCCCCAAAAATTAGGCATTCTCCAGACAGAAAAGAACAAGTGATTATGTGGCTGAAGGTACATTAGGCGGTTACTGGATAACAATTTTACTGTAAGCCACTGGAGTAGAGGCCCCAAAAATTTGGCATTCACCTGATAGAAAAGGCCTTTTATGCCGCTGTATATACATAAGACAAGGACCACTCTTTGTTCTGGGTGGTGGCGGATATATGTGGGCTGGCATGAGGAAATTAAATTACACATGGTCGTCACAAGTGTTGAATTCCTTTGAGATCCATTCCTCATTCATTTTTAGAAATGTGAGGTAGTCCACACTGTCGTGAGCTAGGTGAGTGCACTTATTAGTCACGATCCCCCCTGCTGCGCTGAACGTCCTTTCGGACAGGACACTCGACGAGGGGCAAGCCAATAGTTCCATGTCAAATTGTGCCAGTTCTGGCCACAGGTCAAGCCTGCACACCCAGTAGTCCAGGGGTTCCTTGCTTCTCAGAGCGTCCACATCGGCCGTTAACCCGATGTAGTTGGACACATGTCTAGGCGTTTCCTGGGGCTGGATCCGGAGGGCGGCTGTTGATGGGTTGGCTGAAAGAATAATCTCATATCCGAGGTGACCAACACATCTTCAAACAGCCCTCTTCTTGCAGGCACGGTAGGATTGGTACCTGCACCTGTTACGTTGTGGGTGCAAATTCCTCTGCCAACGCCCGCAACAGCTGAATGCAGCATCTTTCACAGCAAGGCCTGGAAATGTTACATTCTGCCAGCCTTCTGTGATGCTGGTAACATGTTCGCCATTTTGTGTTTGTACCGGGGGTCTAAGTACGTTGCCACCCTGTACTGGTCCTTGCCCTTTAGTCTTTTTATACGGGGGTCCATCTTCAAACGCTGGAGCATGAAGGCCCCATTTGCACTAAATTGGAAGCGGTGGAGTGTCCTTGATACTGCTCATCGCCCAGGAGAATGTCATCCTCGGTCTCCTCCCCTCAGCCACGGACAACACCAGGGATCCCCAAAAAGTTTAAATTCCCCCTCAAAGCCTGCTTTTATTGCTCCTCCTCATCCCAGCCACCATCCTCTTCTGACTCCTCTTCATATTCATGCTGACTTCCTCATCTTCCAGCTCCTGCTCCTTGATGGCCTGATCAATGATACGATGCAATGCACGCTCCAGAAAGAATGCGTAAGGTACAATGTCACTAATGGTGCCATGGATGCGACTGACCAGTTTGGTGATCTAATCAAATGGCCGCAGAGGTCTGCATGTGTTGTGCATGAGCAGCCACTGTCGCGGTGAAAAGAAAATAGGCTCCCCAGAAGCTGTCCTGCTGCAGAGTTCGTACAGGTAGTCGTTAATGGCACGTTGCTGCTGGAGCAGCTTATCAAGCATATACAAGGTGGAGTTCCAGCATGTCTGGCTGTCACAAATCAGACGTCTGATGGGCAGGTGGTGTCGCCGCTGAATGTCAGCAAGGCGAGCCATAGCCGTGTACAATCTTCTAAAATGGCCAGAGATTTCCCTGGCCTACCGCAAGACGTCCTGGACCTCGAAAGGGTATTTGGCATTGAATCGCTGCATGACTAAGTTCAGGACGTGTGCCATGCACGGCACATTTATCATTTTGCCCTGTTTCAGAGTGCTCAGGAAATTGGCACCATTGTCACACACCACTTTACCAACTGTCAAATTGAGCGGGGTTAGCCACTGATCGGCCTGTGACCACAGAGCTGAGAGGAGTGCAGGATCGGTTTGACTCTCAGCATGGCAACGTCTCACCTGGCACATTGAATAGGTTCTGGGGAGCTTGGGGGGTACAGCAGAAGAGGCAGTAGCAGTGGAAAAGGAGGAGTCAGCTGAGGAGGAGACAGAGGATGGAGTAGGAGGAGGAGAAGAGGAGGCAGGCCTGCATGCAATCCGTGGCGGTAACACCAAATCCACACGGGTGCCACAGTTTCCATTCTTAAAGGCTATCAGAAGGTTCACCCCGTGGGCAGAAAAATATATGTATCTTTCTTGCCCGTATTTGCTAGCCCACATGTCTGTGGTCAGATGTATCTTGGCACCGATACTGTGTGCAAGAGATATATTCACTTTCAGCTGAACGTGGCTATATTGCTCTGGGATGCACATGTGGGAGAAATATTTCCTTCCGGGGACTTTCCATTGCGGTGTGCCAATGGCCACAAATTTTATAAAGGCCTCCTAGTCCACCAGTTTAAATGGCAGTAGTTGGCGGGCTAGCAGTTCCGACAAGCCAGCGGTCAGCAGTTGGGCAAGAGGGTTTTCCGGCGTCATCAACTTTTTACGCTCAAACACTTGGGCCACGAAAGCCTGCCTTCTGCCAGATGAACGTGACGATGGCACGGTGGAAGGTGGAGTGTAGGACAAATGGGAAGAGAGAGGAAAAGGAGAAGAGGCAGGACGTGGAGCGCAGGGAGTGTTGCTTTGTGGGTTCTGACGGCGTTGCTCCCACTGGGCTCGGTGATGGGAGGCCAGGTGCTTTCTTAAGGCAGTAGTCCCTAGGTGAGTGTTGGGCTTACCGTGACTTATGCGTTGACAGCACAGGCTGCAGATGGCAACACGATTGTCAGCAGCTGACACGTTAAAAAAAGCCCACACTGCGGAGCCATGTGCCGGCGTCCTGGGAGCGCAAGATGTGACCGTGCATGGTGAATGGCTCTTTCCAGATACATTTGCAGTCTGCTTTTTGCCTCCTGTGCGTTGCGAGTTCTGCATGCCTTTCCTGCTTCTCCTCCCTATCTGCTGCTCCGTCTCTTCCTCTGATCTACCCTCCTCTTCCTCTCTTGTGGGCACCCACGTGACGTCCATCGACACGTCATCATCGACGTCACCTTCACCACCACTGAATTAGAGATCTCGGAGTAGGCAGCAACAGCGAGGACCACCCTCCTTGGGCTGATCTGGGTACTGTCGTCAGACCACTGGGTGGATACGGTTGCTACCTCCTCTTCCTCATCCGATGCCAAGAATGGCTGCGCATCGGTAAGGTATAGGAATGAATGGGAAAATAATTCCTCTGACTCGAGTGGAGGGGCTATGTTGGTGGTGGTGGTGGTGTCTTTGGGGGTGCACACAGTAGAGACTGAGGAGAGTGCAGATACAGAGGATGAGGAGGATGCAGAAGCGGAAGGCTGAATGAGCCACTCAACCAACTCTGGTGCATCCTTTGACGTAATCGCACACACCTTCTCTAACTTCCCATTTATGCTCCAGCCTAGTGCACCAGCCCAATCTCAACCACCCCTGCGGAACAGCCTGCCTCTTCCTCTGCTTGTCATTTTCAAAGTGACCCTGTGGCAAAGTCCCTAGAAAAGAGCAGTATTTTTGGAAGCAGGTATATTGTTGGCCTTAATCAGTATTTGGTGGAAGATGGTATATCAAACCCCTTAATCAGAATTTTGTGGAAGCAAGTGTATCGCAGGCCTCAATCAATATTTGTTGGAGCCAGGTGTATTGCAGGCCTCAATCAACATTTGGGGGAAGCAGGTATATCAATCCCTTAATCAGTATTTTGTAGAAGCAGGTGTATCACAGGCCTCAATCAGTATTTGGTGGAAGATGGTATATCAAACCCCATAATCAGTATTTTGTGGAAGCAAGTGTATCGCAGGCCTCAATCAATATTTGTTGGAAGCAGGTGTATTGCAGGCCTCAATCAATATTTGGTGGAAGCACTTATATCGAACCCTTTAATCAGTATTTTGTGGAAGCAGGTGTATCGCAGGCCTCAATCAGTATTTGGTGGAAGATGGTATATCAAACCCCTTAATCAGTAGTTTGTGTAAGCAGGTGTATCACAGGCCTCAATTAATATTTGGTGGAAGCAGGTATATCAATCCCCTTAATCAATAATTTGTGGAAGCAGGTGCATCGCAACCCTCAATCTGTATTTTGTGGAAGCAGATATATCAAACCTCTTATTCAGTATTTTGTGAAAGCAGGTATATCGCACCCCTCAATCAGTATTTTGTGTCAGCAGGTATCTAAAACCACTTAATCAATATTTTGTGGAAGCAGGTATATCACACTTCTCAATCAGTATTTTGTGCAAGCAGGTATATAAAAACCCCTTAATTATTATTTTGTAGAAGCAGGTATATCGCACCCATCAATCTGTATTTTGTTGAAGCAGGTGTATCACTGGCCTCAATCAGTATTTGGTGGAAGATGGTATATCAAACCCCTTAATCAGAATTTTGTGGAAGCAGGTGTATCGCAGGCCTCAATCAATATTTGGTGGAAGCAGGTATATCAATCCCCTTACTCAATAATTTGTGGAAGCAGGTGTATCGCAGGCCTCAATCAATATTTGGTGGAAGCAGGTATATCAATTTCCTTAATCAGTATTTTGAGGAAGCAGGTATATAGAACCCCTTAATTAATATTTGGTTGAAGCAGGTATATTGCAACCCTCAATCTGTATTTTGTGGAAGCAGGTATATAAAAACCCCATAATCATATTTTGTGGAAGCAGGTATATAGCACCCCTCAATCTTTATTTTGTGGAAGCAGATATATAGAACCCCTTAACCAATATTTTGTGGAAGCAGGTGCATCGCAGGCCTTAATCAATATTTGGTGGAAGCAGGTATATTGCAACCCTCAATATGTATTTTGTGGAAGCAGATATATCAAACCCGTTGCAAATAGTTTTCCAATAGCGCTTGTCCCTCTTAATACCTGCGGTATCGCAGCAGAACCGTACAAAACTGCTGCACAATACAAATTCACTATATATACATTCTATGTTAGAAAGTATATTATAGGTATACAAACGGAAAATGCAAATGTGATCGCACACTACATCCAGCACTCTGCCCTCCATGCTGGACGAGACATTGGTTTATATTTTGGCCAAAGCATAGTAAGCCACTCACCGCGTCAAGGTTGTCTCATGAGTGGTCCCTAACTCTTGTTCCTACCTGTTCATGGGCCATGACAGCCACATAAAATCCAGGGAATGCAGGTCAGCATGCAAGCCAAGTACACTTTGCTTGTAACCCCGTCCGGTGCCATTACAGCTTTCATCGGATCCAGGGATGCAAGTACCAACATGCATGCTGAACCCACCATATACTTCTCCTGGAGCCAGATGGCTAATGGTAGGTTCTATACAAGCAGACTCAGTTTTATACTGACTTTAAAACCAGCCTCAAGGACAGATTAACTGGTCAGGTGTGCAATGACTCCAAGGAGATCGCCACGCCTCCAATATATACTACAAAGAAAAAAATAATAAGGGGTTGGGTCAGCACAACCTGCCTGTAGGTGCACATCACTATGGCGAAATACATATACAAACGGAAAATGCAAATGTGATCGCACACTACATCCAGCACTCTGCCCTCCATGCTGGACGAGACATTGGTTTATATTTTGGCCAAAGCATAGTAAGCCACTCACCGCGTCAAGGTTGTCTCATGAGTGGTCCCTAACTCTTGTTCCTACCTGTTCATGGGCCATGACAGCCACATAAAATCCAGGGAATGCAGGTCAGCATGCAAGCCAAGTACACTTTGCTTGTAACCCCGTCCGGTGCCATTACAGCTTTCATCGGATCCAGGGATGCAAGTACCAACATGCATGCTGAACCCACCATATACTTCTCCTGGAGCCAGATGGCTAATGGTAGGTTCTATACAAGCAGACTCAGTTTTATACTGACTTTAAAACCAGCCTCAAGGACAGATTAACTGGTCAGGTGTGCAATGACTCCAAGGAGATCGCCACGCCTCCAATATATACTACAAAGAAAAAAATAATAAGGGGTTGGGTCAGCACAACCTGCCTGTAGGTGCACATCACTATGGCGAAATACATATACAAACGGAAAATGCAAATGTGATCGCACACTACATCCAGCACTCTGCCCTCCATGCTGGACGAGACATTGGTTTATATTTTGGCCAAAGCATAGTAAGCCACTCACCGCGTCAAGGTTGTCTCATGAGTGGTCCCTAACTCTTGTTCCTACCTGTTCATGGGCCATGACAGCCACATAAAATCCAGGGAATGCAGGTCAGCATGCAAGCCAAGTACACTTTGCTTGTAACCCCGTCCGGTGCCATTACAGCTTTCATCGGATCCAGGGATGCAAGTACCAACATGCATGCTGAACCCACCATATACTTCTCCTGGAGCCAGATGGCTAATGGTAGGTTCTATACAAGCAGACTCAGTTTTATACTGACTTTAAAACCAGCCTCAAGGACAGATTAACTGGTCAGGTGTGCAATGACTCCAAGGAGATCGCCACGCCTCCAATATATACTACAAAGAAAAAAATAATAAGGGGTTGGGTCAGCACAACCTGCCTGTAGGTGCACATCACTATGGCGAAATACATATACAAACGGAAAATGCAAATGTGATCGCACACTACATCCAGCACTCTGCCCTCCATGCTGGACGAGACATTGGTTTATGTTTTGGCCAAAGCATAGTAAGCCACTCACCGCGTCAAGGTTGTCTCATGAGTGGTCCCTAACTCTTGTTCCTACCTGTTCATGGGCCATGACAGCCACATAAAATCCAGGGAATGCAGGTCAGCATGCAAGCCAAGTACACTTTGCTTGTAACCCCGTCCGGTGCCATTACAGCTTTCATCGGATCCAGGGATGCAAGTACCAACATGCATGCTGAACCCACCATATACTTCTCCTGGAGCCAGATGGCTAATGGTAGGTTCTATAAGGGCAGACTCAGTTTTATACTGACTTTAAAACCAGCCTCAAGGACAGATTAACTGGTCAGGTGTGCAATGACTCCAAGGCTGACCCAACCCCTTATTATTTTTTTCTTTGTAGTATATATTGGAGGCGTGGCGATCTCCTTGGAGTCATTGCACACCTGACCAGTTAATCTGTCCTTGAGGCTGGTTTTAAAGTCAGTATAAAACTGAGTCTGCTTGTATAGAACCTACCATTAGCCATCTGGCTCCAGGAGAAGTATATGGTGGGTTCAGCATGCATGTTGGTACTTGCATCCCTGGATCCGATGAAAGCTGTAATGGCACCGGACGGGGTTACAAGCAAAGTGTACTTGGCTTGCATGCTGACCTGCATTCCCTGGATTTTATGTGGCTGTCATGGCCCATGAACAGGTAGGAACAAGAGTTAGGGACCACTCATGAGACAACCTTGACGCGGTGAGTGGCTTACTATGTTTTGGCCAAAATATAAACCAATGTCTCGTCCAGCATGGAGGGCAGAGTGCTGGATGTAGTGTGCGATCACATTTGCATTTTCCGTTTGTATATGTATTTCGCCATAGTGATGTGCACCTACAGGCAGGTTGTGCTGACCCAACCCCTTATTATTTTTTTCTTTGTAGTATATATTGGAGGCGTGGCGATCTCCTTGGAGTCATTGCACACCTGACCAGTTAATCTGTCCTTGAGGCTGGTTTTAAAGTCAGTATAAAACTGAGTCTGCTTGTATAGAACCTACCATTAGCCATCTGGCTCCAGGAGAAGTATATGGTGGGTTCAGCATGCATGTTGGTACTTGCATCCCTGGATCCGATGAAAGCTGTAATGGCACCGGACGGGGTTACAAGCAAAGTGTACTTGGCTTGCATGCTGACCTGCATTCCCTGGATTTTATGTGGCTGTCATGGCCCATGAACAGGTAGGAACAAGAGTTAGGGACCACTCATGAGACAACCTTGACGCGGTGAGTGGCTTACTATGCTTTGGCCAAAATATAAACCAATGTCTCGTCCAGCATGGAGGGCAGAGTGCTGGATGTAGTGTGCGATCACATTTGCATTTTCCGTTTGTATATGTATTTCGCCATAGTGATGTGCACCTACAGGCAGGTTGTGCTGACCCAACCCCTTATTATTTTTTTCTTTGTAGTATATATTGGAGGCGTGGCGATCTCCTTGGAGTCATTGCACACCTGACCAGTTAATCTGTCCTTGAGGCTGGTTTTAAAGTCAGTATAAAACTGAGTCTGCTTGTATAGAACCTACCATTAGCCATCTGGCTCCAGGAGAAGTATATGGTGGGTTCAGCATGCATGTTGGTACTTGCATCCCTGGATCCGATGAAAGCTGTAATGGCACCGGACGGGGTTACAAGCAAAGTGTACTTGGCTTGCATGCTGACCTGCATTCCCTGGATTTTATGTGGCTGTCATGGCCCATGAACAGGTAGGAACAAGAGTTAGGGACCACTCATGAGACAACCTTGACGCGGTGAGTGGCTTACTATGCTTTGGCCAAAATATAAACCAATGTCTCGTCCAGCATGGAGGGCAGAGTGCTGGATGTAGTGTGCGATCACATTTGCATTTTCCGTTTGTATATGTATTTCGCCATAGTGATGTGCACCTACAGGCAGGTTGTGCTGACCCAACCCCTTATTATTTTTTTCTTTGTAGTATATATTGGAGGCGTGGCGATCTCCTTGGAGTCATTGCACACCTGACCAGTTAATCTGTCCTTGAGGCTGGTTTTAAAGTCAGTATAAAACTGAGTCTGCTTGTATAGAACCTACCATTAGCCATCTGGCTCCAGGAGAAGTATATGGTGGGTTCAGCATGCATGTTGGTACTTGCATCCCTGGATCCGATGAAAGCTGTAATGGCACCGGACGGGGTTACAAGCAAAGTGTACTTGGCTTGCATGCTGACCTGCATTCCCTGGATTTTATGTGGCTGTCATGGCCCATGAACAGGTAGGAACAAGAGTTAGGGACCACTCATGAGACAACCTTGACGCGGTGAGTGGCTTACTATGCTTTGGCCAAAATATAAACCAATGTCTCGTCCAGCATGGAGGGCAGAGTGCTGGATGTAGTGTGCGATCACATTTGCATTTTCCGTTTGTATATGTATTTCGCCATAGTGATGTGCACCTACAGGCAGGTTGTGCTGACCCAACCCCTTATTATTTCTTTCTTTGTAGTATATATTGGAGGCGTGGCGATCTCCTTGGAGTCATTGCACACCTGACCAGTTAATCTGTCCTTGAGGCTGGTTTTAAAGTCAGTATAAAACTGAGTCTGCTTGTATAGAACCTACCATTAGCCATCTGGCTCCAGGAGAAGTATATGGTGGGTTCAGCATGCATGTTGGTACTTGCATCCCTGGATCCGATGAAAGCTGTAATGGCACCGGACGGGGTTACAAGCAAAGTGTACTTGGCTTGCATGCTGACCTGCATTCCCTGGATTTTATGTGGCTGTCATGGCCCATGAACAGGTAGGAACAAGAGTTAGGGACCACTCATGAGACAACCTTGACGCGGTGAGTGGCTTACTATGCTTTGGCCAAAATATAAACCAATGTCTCGTCCAGCATGGAGGGCAGAGTGCTGGATGTAGTGTGCGATCACATTTGCATTTTCCGTTTGTATATGTATTTCGCCATAGTGATGTGCACCTACAGGCAGGTTGTGCTGACCCAACCCCTTATTATATTATAGGTATATCACACCCCTCAATCAGTTTTTTGGGGGGCAACAGGTATATCACACCAGTTGCAATTAGTTATTCCAATAGCATTTGTCCCTCTATATAGCTGTGGTATCGCAGCAGAACCGCACACAACTGCTGCACAATACAAATGAACTATAATATACTTTCTATGTTAGAAAGTATATTATAGGTATATTACACCCCTCAGTATAACATTCCTATCGAAAGCACACCTTTACCATTCCTTAAATAGACTTTTGTGACCCTATTAGTAAGCATTTGGTGTCCCTAACAGTCTGTCCCTGCTTCACAAAGCAACCTAGCCATACACTGGCAAAACACAGAATGTAAAATGACTGCCAGATCGGGTTCTGTTATAGGGTGGGGGTGTGTCCATGTCCTGAAACTTCTCAATTGGCTGTCCTGTCCCACCTGATGGATGTATCATGGGTCAAAGTTCAGTGCAATGTAAAAGAATATGGCACATGCAAACATCGCCATATGTTTGCATGTTCGGCGAATCGCGAACGCGCAAAGTTTGCCGCGAGACGACTGCCGGGCGAACCGCGAGGCCATCTCTACTGCAGAGTATGTAGTTCCTTTGCTAACCAAGGAGGGGAGACGAAAGGAACACATAGCAGTTCCAACAGAGGCAGGGCAACACTCTCCAAGGCCTGGGACAGTTTCATGACACTCCGCCAGTACCCTCAACCTGATGTGCTGCCTAGTGTCACAAGGAGGGAAACATTTTTGAAGATGGTGAAGGAGTACATAGCAGACCGTGTCAGCGACCTCTGTGATCCCTCACTGCCTTACAACTATTGGGTGTCCAAGCTGGACACGAGGCACAAATTGGCGCTCTACGCCTTGGTGGTGCTGGCCTGCCCTGACGCCAGCGTTTTGTCAGAGTGTGTATTTAGTGCTGCTGGGGGCATAATAACTGATAAGCACATCCGCCTGTCAACTGAAAATGCTGACCGGTTGACTTTTATCAAAATGATCCAGGCCTGGATTGTCTCTGACTTCTCTACTCCTCCAGAGGATAGCGGGTGAACATAAAGGCACTCCAAGTGTGGCTTTTATGGTGTTTTGAATACACTGTATTCCCATGCACCCCCTCCACCATTAAAAAGGGTATATGGTTCAATCTCCCTTTTCTTGTCCTCCTCCTCCATTATATCAACATGCTTATTAGGCTGCCCTCGCTCAGAAGCAGGCCCTCGCCCACAGAATTGTTTAGATGGTCAGCTCGGTAGCAGGCCCTCACCCATAATGTTTTAGATAGTCAGCTCGGCAGCTCGCCCAAATTTTTTTTAGATGGTCAGCCTTGCAGCAGGCCCTTGCCCACACAATTTTTTAGATGGTCAGCTCGCCACAAAATGTTTTAGATGGTCAGCTCGGCAGCAGGCCCTCACCCCTAATGTTTTAGATGGTCAGCTCAGCAGCAGACGCTCACCCCTAATGTTTTAGGGGGTCACCAGCAGGCCCTTTCCCTAAGTGCTTAGGCTTTATTAGTGTAGGAGTCCAACTACCTGAACAATTGTACCACAATGTGAATGAGGCCCTCCTTTATGTGATTTACAGGTTGTATCAGAGCTCTTCTTCCTTGTAATTGTTGGCAGCACTTGCACTTTATATATAGGAAAGAATGTTTCCTAACAATTTTTCCTCTAAAATCGATATTATCTTCGGTTTGGTGCGTATTATTGTCAGTCTGTAAAAGTGGCGTAATACTCTGACAACATCGTTCCCAGCAGAGACCTGGGAGTCCAAGATGCATTCAGAAATCCTCCCCATGCTGTTCCCGAACCATTTCAGTGGTGTTTCCATAAATTTCTGACCTTTTCCTATGAACCAGACACCATCCCGTCTTCAGAGCAGTGTTTGCTTGGTTTAATGCTCGGGTTCTCCCATTGACTTCCATTGTGCTTGGGTGCTCTGTAGAGCACCCGAGCATCCCAAGGTGTTCTGCTCGAGCACCCAAGCACCCGGTATCCTCAGTGGTTGATATCCTCAGTGGTTGATACCTTTTAATGGCTAACTGAAAATATGCTGACAAAATTACAAGCTTTCGAGGCTACTTGGGCCTCTTCGCCTGCCAAAGAGGCCCAAGTAGCCTCAAAAACTTGCAATTTTGTCACCATCTTTTCAGTTAGCAATTAAAAGGTATCAACCACTGAGGAATCTCAATCTATTTTTATCTGTTCTGTTATACATAGACTTACTTTGCTTCATACTCGGTCTCAACTGGCTGTCTAATATATAGGCGCATTTATCTAGTTAATCTGCTGCGCCATTCATACTTAATATGTTGGTATAGCTAGAGAAATTGATTAATAGATAAGCAATTCTATTAGGCCCAAATTAGGGTGATACACCTGTCTCATTCTACTTTAGGGGGCGAGTCCACATTGATATTTAACTGCTTATTTTAGCCAGTTTCTGTAATTTAGTGTTATAGAGCTGTCTTATTAAGACCCTGTGGGCAGTGTAAGTGTTAAGGCTGGCCGCAGGCTAGCCTGGATTTGTGGGAGGGGCCGTTACCTGTCTTAAGCAGTCCGGCTCTCCCAGGCAGCACGAAGGCATTCGGACGTCTGCTACTTCCGGGTGTGACGTCATCAGCAAGCGTCCTGCACGAGTGGATCTCAGAGAAGCCAGGTGTACCTTTCCCTTCAGTCTGCAAGCTGTTCAGATCGTTTTCCAAGATAACTGGTTTGTTTGGGGAGTGTGGCAACGTGGAGGAGGGTAGGAGGGTGTGTAGAGAGGGGGAAGTGTGCCGGAGGATCGCTTCTCCTCACTGCGTTCAGGCACATGCAATTCAAGTTTTGGCACCAGGGGGCAGCATTGTCACATAGTTGGAGCTCATTGCCTGTTCAGCACTCTCAGCATAACCTGTATCTAAGTTCATACAGGGGCTGCGAGTCATCTGGGCTCAGCAGGTTAAACTCTGGCAGCTGGGTCCTGGTGCCATTACTGAGTTGATTACTTACAAGGTTGCTGCTTGTGCACATGTTTGACACTCATCACATACACTACATACATACCTTAGACACATAGTTCGCACATCAGGCAGTTTGACGAATAAAAAAAAAAAAAAAGGGTACAAGTGGATTGTTAAATAAAGTAAAAAAAAAAAAAAAAAAAAAAAGAGTGGGTTGTTCAAATAAAGAAGAAAAAAAAATTATTTTTTTTTGGAACCTTTATCCACCAAGCTTCATCCATACACCTCTAGCATAGGTACATCTGCCGATACAGCTACACGCTCGCACGACATACACACCCCGTTTCATCTCGTAGACTAGTGTCATACGTCATACGGTCTGTTTTCCACAAATCCTATACTTACATACATCACCTACCACGTCTGTAGGTTCGTTAGCCTGCAGTATTCGTTTGTAATTAATCTGCCACGTCACAGATTCACATAAACTCAGGCTCGCTTCATACGTCAGTGGAAACGACTATCATACTCCCTGTCAGCCTCGAAGGCTTTTCGTTCAATCGTTTCACGCTGCTGGGGGGGGGGGGGGGAAGGGGAGAGCTTAGATTCCGTCATCTTGTCTGTCAGCTTACGGGCAGCAGGTCGTAGGGTTAACAGTTTTTTTTTATTTTTTTTCTCTTCTCTTTTTCTTTCTTCGTTTTTTTTTTTGTTGTTGTTGTTTGGTGGTGTTTGTTGTGTAATTTGCAGTGGTCATGTCTCAGCCTTCAGACATTGAGGAATTTGTGTCCTTGCCTCCGTCTCCAAGAGGGTCCGAACACGGCAGTACTCCATCCCTTAGGTCTTGGACAGTGCCTAAACTGACGGCCGAACTGCTCAGGAGAGGAATTCCGTTCGCGGCTACAGCCAGAAAGGCGGAACTCTTCAGGCTTCTGTTCCCTGCTACTCCACAGGCCAGGCCTGCTGCTACCAGCGACAATACCACCATCACTAATTCGCTGGTGCAGATTCACACGGTGCTGAACACACTCACGAGTTCCATCCAGTATTTACAAGCCCGGATGGAGGTGATGGAACAGCGTCGCGACCCCCCCTAGTAGTTGGGCCAGCCAGTGGCGCGGCACCTCCGGCTGTTGTAGCAGGTACTGGGCCTACTCTACTGTCTACAGCTAACCTGTCACAGGGCGTGGGAGTACCTTCTGTGGCACCAGTGTATTTTGTAAGGCCTAGCATAAAGAAGGACATCCTGGAGGGCAAGGATGTCAACTTGGCATCCTTGTTAATTACGTCCCACGACGTTACAGAGAATAAGTCCTTTAGCTGTAGCGAGTTGTCGGTGGTACTTAAGTCCAAGGACCCCAGGCTCAGTCGCAAACTGTCTCTGGCCGAGTTCGTCCTGGCCTTCAGCCTGTTCAGAGACGTTTTGTGTTCTGCCAGCCCTAACAGGAGAGAAGAGTTGGACATTTATCTCTACAGGGTGGTAGATCTGGCACACAAGTACGGGGGTTCGGCGGCATTCTATGATTATCATAGGTCCTTCTCGGCCAAAGCGGCAGCCATTTGGGCCCAGTTCCAGGTAGTCACAGACTGGAGCAATATCGACATGGAACTATTTTGCAGGCACTTCGCCAGTTTGAAGTCCCCGGTGTGCGCTACATGTCAGTCTCCTGCTCATACTACCGCTTGGTGCCCATTGGCTGACATCACAGCCGCCCCCAGTACCTCCAGAGGTGGGATCAACCCGGGTCCTAGCCAGCAGTCAACCCAGTTTGACAAGCTAGGGAGACCCATTCATTATCTAGGCAAAGCCCAGCTCTGCAATAACTTTAATTACGCCATCTGCAACTTCAGCCAGTGCAGGCTCCTGCATGTCTGTGCCACATGTTTTAGGGCACATCCGGTCACGGTCTGCACATTAAAGCCGGCGTGACTGAGCCGGGTGAATGTGGAGGCACTAGACCAGCTGCTGCGGCTTCATCCGGTTCAGCCGTTCCGTACATTCCTGGTGGAAGGGTTTTCACGGGGGTTTCACACTGGACTCATCACCTTGCCCCAACAGACTCATGAATGCCCCAACTTGCAGTCGGCTTCTAAACATGCTAGTCTGGTGGATTCACTCTTGGCAGTTGAGCTGGACAAGGGTTTCATCATTGGTCCTTTCCAGTCCCCTCCTTTCTGCACTTGGAGGGTGAGCCCGGTGGGGGTGGTGCAGGGAAAATATTCCAATAAATTTTGTTTGATTTATGATTTGTCTGCTCCACATTCTTCCCACGTTCCAAGTCTCAACTCGTTGATTCCATCCGAGGAATTTTCCTTGAAGTATACTTCCGTAGACCAGGCTATCCAGGTCATTCTTCAGACAGGCATGGGGGCTTGGCTGTCCAAAGCAGATGTCTCTGATGCGTTCAAACTGCTGCCCATTAGCCCATCTCTCTGGCAGTGGCATGGCATCAAATGGAGAGATGCGTACTATTTTGCCACCAAGTTGACGTTTGGTTCCAGGAGCAGCCCCAGTCTGTTTGACAAGTTAGCGCAGGCACTGGAATGGATTTTGTTGGAACAGGGTTGCCAGAATGTCATTCACTACCTGGATGATTTTCTGTTGATCGAAGAACCCTCACAGGCGCCTGTTGACTTGCAGGTTCTCTTGCAGGTCTTCAAGGAGTTAAACATTCCAGTGGCCGAACAAAACAGAAGGGCCTGCGCAGGTTGTCACGTCCTCTGGATTCACGCGCCATGTCAGCCAGTCTGCCACAAGACAAACTCGACAGAATCAAATCAGGTATCCGTTCCTTGCTCATGTCTCAGGTTTGCACCAAGAGAGAATTGCAGTCTCTGTTGGGCATGTTAAACTTTGCCATGAGGATCATTCCTCAGGGTAGATCATTAATTTCAAGATTGCTAGTCTTATTACAACAGACCAGTGATTTGGACGCATCAGTGCATCTTAATGCGAACGCCCGAGCAGATCTGTTCATGTGGGACAGATTTCTCAGCGGGTGGAACGGCATTTCCATGTTTATTCCGAGGGCCACTTCTGATTCTCCACACGTATTTTCAGACGCGGCTGCCTCGGTAGGTTTCGCGGCCATATTTGGCTCACATTGGTTCGCCGGCTCATGGCCCACACACGTGCTACAGTTGCCGGGGTTTTCTCAGACGTCGGCATTGTTCGAGATCTATCCTATCGTAGCAGCTGCTATAGTCTGGGGGCATAGGTGGTCGGGTCACACGGTGGTTTTCCACACTGACAACATGGCGACCGCAGAGATCATTAACAAGGGCAGATCTAAATCGTTACTCATCATGTCTTTCATGCGTAGATTGACCTGGATAGCTCTGGAACAGGGGTTTTATTTTCATGCCCTGTTTTTGGACGGGGTCAGCAACGTTGCAGCTGATGCTTTATCTCGTTTTGATTTTTCTAGTTTTTTCTTACAGAACCCAGAAGCAGACTCAGTGGGCACCCCGGTACCGGACTGGCGGCTGCTGGTCTTGGATTAGACTCTCTGATGGTGGTCGCCAGTTCACTCATTACCAAGTCTTTGTCGGCCAGTACGTTGCGGTCGTACCGCCGAGCGTGGGTGTTTTTTTCGAACTTTCAGTTGGCATATCCTAGAGGTGACACAGGTCAGGTCAAGTATATGGTGGCTTTCGTGTCTTATTGTCATTCGGTATTGGCTTTATCCTACAACACCATTAGGCTATATTTGGCTGGGGTGCAGCATTTTTTGGCACTTCAAGAGCCAGACAGACCCTCTATATTTTCAGCTCACCCGATCAAGGCCATCCTCAGAGGCATTCAAAAAAGCCAGGTCACGGTCAAGTCGGTCCGTCGACCTATTACGGGGGACACGTTTCGTAGCCTGTCGGAAGTTCTCACATTGTCACCATTCGGAGTCCTTCCCAGCCTGGTGATCAAGGCGGCGATGTACTTGGCGTTTTACGGGTTTTTAAGACCAGGTGAAGTGACACAGGCCAGACAAGGGTCGGTGGCTCTCCGCAAGGGAGATTTAGTCAGGATGGGCAGTAACTTTCATTTGCAGTTGCCTCACAACAAAACAAGGCAGGTAGGTCCCGGCCATGTAGTTAAGTTCTTCCAGACCACAAACGCATGGTGTCCAGTGACAGTCTTGGACAACCTCTTGCTGGCCCTTAGTCTTCACAGCCCCATCGACCCATTACTTCCATTCCCTGTTGGTCCACTGACGTCCAGCCAGTTCATCAAACATATTCGCATCCTGTTGACCAGGGTAGGATTGAATCCGGCTCAATTCTCGGGGCATTCTTTCCGCATCGGTGCGGCATCCGCAGCGTCCAAGCATGGAGTCCCTGTGCATATCATCAAACACTTGGGGCGCTGGCGCTCGGGGTGCTTTGTATGGTTTATCCCGGAGCCACAAGCGGAGCTGTTCCAAGCATTCAGTACATTGGCAGAGTAGCACCTCAGGCCAATCCTTCCCTCACTGGTGGGTTTTGCCCCCTTTTTCAGGCATACCGACCTAGTGAGGCCAAGGCACACCTCAGGCCAATTAGGTAGGGGGGTGGTGGTTGGGCATCTTCCACTCGTTTAGGTCCTGACCACAAGTGTTAAGGCTGGCCGCAGGCTAGCCTGGATTTGTGGGAGGGGCCGTTACCTGTCTTAAGCAGTCCGGCTCTCCCAGGCAGCACGTCGGCATTCGGACGTCCCCTGCCCACCCATTCCCATTCTTCATTCAGTCATTCAACCATCACATTCAGGGTATGCCCCCTTTTTCAGGCATACCGACCTAGTGAGGCCAAGGCACACCTCAGGCCAATTAGGTAGGGGGGTGGTGGTTGGGCATCTTCCACTCGTTTAGGTCCTGACCACAAATAAATTGATTCTTCGCAGAGCAGAGTTGCCCATGAATTTATTGTCGTTTTTTTGTTGGAAAAGTTATCTTTTCTGTATCTGTAAAACTATTCTTTTAGTGAAAACATTGGTCTTGTAGTAAAAAAAAATCTTTTAGCAAATAAATTAGTCAGCTCCAGTATTACAATCCCCAATCAGTATGATGAACGACATTGAATGGGTAACCCACTCCTGTTGGCAAAGGGTAGACACATAGCAATCCTTTCAGTGCAGCACGTGTGTAGCTCTGGACATGTAAGGCCATCAAAGAACAGTTAATACTGAATGCCACTTGGCACTCCAGGAACTTGGATACAGAACTCCTGGGGTCAAAACTCCTTGTATTAGAGTTAAGCCCTTCCCGACATGTGACATACTATTACGTCAGTAACTTCCTGCATTTTGATGTAATAGTACATCATGGGGATCGGGCGGGCACCGGAGCGGTGTTCGCCCGATCACTGCAGGGGTCCGGCAGTCCCTGATAACCCCTTTTATGCCGTGGTCAGCGCTGACCGCAACATAGAAGGGGTTTGCTACGGGTGATGGAGCCCATCAAGCCCCCGCGCTGCTGTGGCAGGAACCCAATGGGTGACAAGGCAGCCCAATGCTGTGTAGAGGCTGCCCAATGCCTTGCATGGCATCGGGACCTGCCTTCTATGAGTGCCGAGGAGATTCAGGCTTAGGCTGGGTCTCCTAGGCAACCTGTTAGTGTACTACTCTGTGTAATATGCTAACAGGCAATGCATTACAATACAGATGTACTGTAATGCATTGCAGGGGGGATCAGACCCTCAAAAGTTGAAGTCCGAGAGTGGGAAAGAAATAAAGTTTAAAAAAAAATTATTAAAAAAGTGTTTTTAATAAATAAATAAAAAAGTTTCAAGTAAAAAAAAGAAAAAAAAAAACCTTTTCCCCAGATTTCATAATAAAAAATAGAAAAAAACACATATTAGGTGTCGACGCATCCGTGAAGACCGGCTCTATAAATATATCATATGATCTACCCCGTCCGATAAACACCATAAAAAATATATAAGCCATTTTTGTCGCCTTACATCACAAAAAGTGCAACACCAAGCGATCAAAAAGGCGCATGTCCCACAAATTGGTACCAATAAAACAATTACCTCATCCCGCACAAAATGAGACCCTACCTAAGACAATGGGTCAAAAAATCAAAAAGCTGTGGTTATGGAGACACTAAAACATCATTTTTTTTGTTTACAAAATGCTATTATTGTGTAAAACTCAAATAAATTAGAAAAAGTATACATATTATATTATCTATTGCCACGTTCATAACGATCTGCTCTATAAAAATATCACATGACCTAACCCCTCAGGTGAACGCTATAAAAATAAATAAATAAAACTGTGCCAAAAAATTTTGTCACCTTGCCCCATAAAGTGTAATAATGAATGATCAAAAAATCATATGTACCCAAAAATGGTACCAATAAAACTGGCAGCTTATTCCCTAGTTTCCAAAATGGAGTCACTTTTTGGGAGTTTCAACTGTAAAGCATCATTCACACGTCAGTGTTTCACGGACGTGTGCTGTACGTGTTCTCCGCGGACAACACACGTCCCCATTCATTTGAATATGTGTATTCACACATCAGAGTTTTAGCACGGTCCGTAGGTCCATGTTTTTAGCACGGATGCATGTCCTATCTTGGTCCGTGTTCTCGGATCCCTCACGCCCATTATAGTCAATGAGTCCGTGAAAACCACAGATGCAACACGGATGCCATCCGTGTTGCATCCGTGTTTCACAGATCATTAAGAAGAGATGCTTTAAAAATTATTTTTCAGCTGTTCAGTGTCAGTGAAACACAGATGCAACACGAACAGCAAAAAATGGACACATGGACCCAACACGGATCCTTCACTGAAAGCATCACGGATGCATCACTGACCAACAGGTCATAGATTTGAGCACGGACACGGACGTGTGAATGAGGCTTAAAAGTTCATCAGGGGGGCTTTAAATGGGACATGACAGCTAAAAACCAGTCCAGCAAAATCTGCCTTACAAAAACCATGTGGCGTTCCTTTTCTTCTGCACCCTGCCGTGTGCCCTTACATCAGTTTATAACCAAATGTGGGGTATTTCTGTAAACCGCAGAATCAGGGTAATAAATATTGAGTTTTGTTTGGCTGTTAACCCTTGATGTGTTAAAGAAAAAAAATTATTAAAATGCTAAATCTGCCAAAAAGTTAAATTTAGAAATTTCATTTCCATTTTCCTTTAATTCTTGTGGAACACCTATAGGGTTAACAAAGTTTGTCAAATCAGTTTTGAGTAACTTGAGGGGTGTAGTTTCTACAATGGGGTCATTTATGGGGGTTTCCACTATGTAAGCCCCACAAAGTGACTTCAGACCTGAACTGGTCCTTAAAAAGTGGGTTTTGGAAATTTTCTTAAAATTTTTTAGAATTTCTTCTAAACTTCTAAGGTCTCTTTCAGACGAGCGTTGCGGGAAAATGTGCAGGTGCGTTGCGGGAACACCCGCGATTTTTCCGCGAGAGTGCAAAACATTGTAATGCGTTTTGCACTCGCGTGAGAAAAATCGCGCATGTTTGGTACCCAAACCCGAACTTCTTCACAGAAGTTCGGGCTTGGGATAGGTGTTCTGTAGATTGTATTATTTCCCCTTATAACATGGAATTCTGAATACAGAATGCATAGTAAAATAGCGCTGGAAGGGTTAAAAAAAAAAAAAAAAAAAATTTAACTCACCTCAGTCCACTTGATCGCGCTGCCCGGCATCTCCTTCTGTCTCCTTTGCTGAACAGGACCTGTGGTGAGCATTCATTACAGGTCAAGGACCTGTGGTGACGTCACTCCGGTCATCACATGATCCATCACCATGGTAAAAGATCATGTGATGGATCATGTGATGACCGGAGTGACGTCACCACAGGTCCTTGACCTGTAACGAATGCTCACCACAGGTCCTGTTCAGCAAAGGAGACAGAAGGAGATGTCGGCATCGCGATCAAGTGGATTAAGGTGTTAAAAAAAAAATTCATTTTTTTTACCCCCTCCAGCGCTATTTTACTATGCATTCTGTATTCAGAATGCTATTATTTTCCCTTATAACCATGTTATAAGGGAAAATAATAATGATCGGGTCTCCATCCCGATCGTCTCCTAGCAACCGTGCGTGAAAATCGCACCGCATCCGCACTTGCTTGCGGATGCTTGCGATTTTCATTCAACCCCATTCACTTCTATGGGGCCTGCGTTGCGTGAAAAACGCAGAATATAGAGCATGGTATCCTCCTGAGGAAACATTAGCGAAACGTGCGTCGAGGACCACGCCAGACAGAGACAGCCCACACATACACTGCTGGATATCGGGTAAGAAGGAGATTCTGACCGCTTCGGTGCACATATTACTGCACTACAGTGATGTTTTGAAATTGTATTGTTTAGTACCGTACCGGTCGGATCACATGGATGTCAACTATGCCCTACTTACCCATATTATATGGTTTGGATAGCTAGAGGCAGCTTACATATGACATGCTGTTCTAGACATATAGCATATAGTATTCCCACACATTGTTTGTGGGTTTAATAGTGATTTTCTACCAAGTGGTAGCAGTGTTATTGTGGACTGCCCCTGTGGGCACTTTGTATTGTCTCTACGTATGTGTATGTGTATTTATGTTTTTATGTCATAATAAAGATTTAATTTTATTGGGTATTACATAGTACCTGTTCTCTTTTGTTGGTATATAAATTAAGGAGGTACACCCTTGCTAATACAAGGCTGTGTTGATCCAGTTGAACAGAATATAGAGCATGCTGCAATTTTCACGCAACGCACAAGTGATGTGTGAAAATCACCGCTCATGTGAACAGCTCCATAGAAATGAATGGGTCGGTATTCAGTGCGGGTGCAATGCGTTCAACTCACGCATTGCATCCGCGCGGAATACTCGCCCGTGTGAAAGGGGCCTTAGCCTTCTAACTTCCTAAAAAAAAAAAAAAATACATTTACAAAATGATGCCAACATAAAGTAGACCTATGGGGAATTTTAAGTAATAAATATTTGATGATGTATCACTCTCTGTTTTAAAAGCAGAGAAATTGAAATTTTGAAAATTTGCGAATTTATCATAATTTTTGGTAAATTTGGGATTTTTTCTTAAATAAAGGTGAAATATATTGACTCAAATTTAGAGTATCATGAAGTACAATGTGTCACGAGAAAAGAATCTCAGAATGGCTTGGATAAATAAAAATGTTCCAAAGCTATTACCACATAAAGTGACACATGTCAGATTTGCAAAAAATGACCTCGGCAGAAGGGCGTAAACTGGGGGTTAAAATCAGATGGAACAAACTTGCTGGATGGATTAATCCTGGCAGCTAGATTATTGCCATGCAGTAGGAGTGTCATTGATTATCCGAATGAACCACAGAAAACACTCCATCAACTTGACCCAATTTTATTGTAGCTAATGTTTTTTTTTTTGCAAAAAAAATTGTTTGCATCAGTATTTTATCAGAATTTGTAAGCCAAAAACAGGAGTGAGTCGAAAACACAGATCAAATGCAAATCATTTTATTACATTTCATTTCTTTTTTGGACTGATGCAAAACACTGACAAAATACTGAACATCTGAAAGAGGGTTTATTGATGCTCAAAATGAAGGATTGTCTTTTTTTGTTTTATGTTCTTCTGACAGATCAGAAGAATGGAAACATAAAAAGTAATGTTAATACAGCCTTACTGCCACTGCTGCTGCCCTCTCACCACTTTGTCATAGGGCCACTTTTGTCATAGTTGCTGCCACTGCTACTGCTGCTGCCACCATCCCCACTCTGTTATGGGGCCATTATTGTCACAGCTTCTGCCACTTCTATGGCTGCCCCCACTGTCCCCACTCTGTCATGAGGCCACTACTGCCGCTGCCACCGTTCCCACACTGTCATGGGACCACTACTTGAATCTTCAGTCACTGCACAGTCAATTCCACGGCGATAAATTAGATCTAACACTTTTATTGACCTGTAATACTGACGTACAGTAATTTCACAGCTAACAGAAGGGATTAGCTATGAATCTTGTGCCCTGTATAGTGATGTTGATGGCGATAAATTACAACTGCCTGTAATACTTATGGCACAGAACCTACAGAATGAATTAGCTATAAATGTGGGTTTAATAGAATGTAATGCACAAGCTGATACCCTCTCCCCGCACTGTCCCTGTAGTTTAAGTACCTAGCCTTCACACTGAATGAAATTTCTTGAAGAACTTCAGCGAATCATCCAAATTCAATTGTTGAAAATGCTCATCATTACCTAGGATACTTACACCATAAACTTTCTTTTGCTACACCTAAAGTCTGTGGAAATGGTCTTCAGAAAATTGTGGGCAGTTTCTTGGATGTCAAGTACTCTCTCAAATATTTTTAATGAAATATATATTATATTTTTGATAATTAGAGGTAGTGATTGCTATACTGTAAACATGGTAAGAGTTCTGTTGATTTTATGCACATACAATACACCTGTATATAGAAATATATAAAAACATAAAAATGATTCAATGTTGGTTAGTAAATGTATAATAATATGTGACAAATTATCAGCAAAAACATTAGCCTTAAATAGAAAAGAGGAAAAAAATAAAAATAAAATCACTTGCAAGTACGTAGTGCAGCAACATATCCTTGACTTCTACTGTAGTTTTTTTTGGCATTTAGCTCTATGTCCATTCCTGTAACATCAAACTCTTTCCTGATCCATTACCAAAAACACAGAAACAAAACAAAATCAGCTGCTTTAAATGTTCTGCTTTGATTTTTCATTAGCCAGAACGTCTGCCTTCTGCCAGGAGTAGTTTACATCTCTTCCATCAGAGAGGCTCCGAACTTGACCTAATAGGAACTTAAGTCCCACTGATCCATTCCTTCCATCTGTTACTGAAATTGATTCCAATATAGCACAGACACACCCTACTCGCATAACTTTAAGGATACGAATGAAACTACCTTGATATTATTTCAAAAACTGTATTTTACATTTTCTTTCACACTGTATATTTGTACCTAAATATACAAAATGTTATTGAAATCAGTTCTTAACCCCTTAACGCCCAGCGCATGTACATGTACGGCGCAACTGGACGTGACATAATGCCCAGCGTCGTACATGTACGGCACGCTGATCGGCGGGTGCAGGAGCTGCGCCGGTCCGATCCGCGGCAGGGGTCCAGCAGTCACTAATAGCCGGACCATGCTGTATGCGCCGGCATCAGTGAAATCAGGCGCGCAGGTAGGAAGCAGCCATCGGGTTCCCACGCTGCTGAGACGGGGACCCGATGGCAGGGAAGGCAGCCCGATGCCTTCCTTAGGCACCGTGGCTGCCTTCCGGGAAAGCCTGTGAGATCCAGTCTGTAATACACTTACAGCCAATGCATCACAATATAGAAGTATTGTGATGCATTGTAAAGAGGATCAGACCCCCAAAAGTTGAAGTATCAGAGTGGGACAAAAAAATAAAGTGAAACAAAAAAGTTTTAAAAATAATGTTTTCAATTATTTGTTTAAAGTTTCAAGTAAAAAAAAAAGTGTCTTTCCCAAAATAAAGTAAGAAAAAAAAAAGGGAAAAATTTAGAAAAAAAGAAAAGTAGACATATTAGGTATTGACGTGTCCGTATTGACAGTCTCTATAAAAATATCACATGATCTAACCCCTCGGTTGAACACCGTTAAAAAAATAAAAATATAAAAACGGTGTCAAAAAAGCAATTTTTTGTCACCTTACATCATTAAAAAGGCGTCAAAAAGGCGTCATCCCCCAAAAAATTAGCCCCTACCTAAGACAATCACCTAAAAAATAAAAAAAACTATGGCTCTCAGACTATGGAGACACTAAAACTTGATTTTCTGTTTCAAAAATGCTTTTATTGTGTTAAATGTAAAAAAAGTTAAAAAAGTTGACATATTAAGTATCGCAGCGTTCGTAACAACCTGCTCTATAAAAATACCACATTACCTAACCCCTCGGTTGAACACCGTTAAAAAAATAAAAACGGTGTCAAAAAAGCAATTTTTTGTCACCTTACATCACAAAAAGTGTAATACCAAGCGATCAAAAAGTCATACGCACCTCAAAATAGTACCAATCTAACTGCTACCTCATCCTGCAAAATAGCCCAAAAAAAAAAACTCTCAGAATATGGAGACACTGAAACATGATTTTTGTTTATTTAAAAATGCTGTTATTGTGTAACACATAAATAAATAAAAAAGTATACATATTAGGTATCGCCACACCCGTAACAACCTGCTCTATAAAAATACCACATGATCTAACCTTTCAGATGAACATTGTAAATAACAAAAAATACAAACTGTGCCAAAACAGATATTTTTTATTATCTTGCCTCACAAAAATTGTAATATAGAGCAACCAAAAATCATATGTACCCTAAAATAGTACCAACAAAACTGCCACCTTATCCCATAGTTTCCAAAATTGGGTCTTTTTTTTGGAGTTTCTACTCTATGGGTGCATCAGCGGGTCTTCAAATGTGACATGGCAGCTTAAAATTATCCCAGTGAAATCTGCTTTCCAAAAACCATATGGCGTTCCTTTCCTTCTGCGCAATACCCGTACAGTAGTTTATGACCACATATGGGGTGTTTCTGTAAACTACATAATCAGGGCAATATATATAGAGTTTGTTTGGCTGTTAACCCTTGCTTTGTTAGTGGAAAAAAATTGATTAAAATGGAAAATCTGCCCAAAAAGTGGAATTCTGAAATTTTATCTCCATTTTCCATAAATTTGTGTGGAACACCTAAAGGGTTAATAAAGTTTGTAAAATCAGTTTTGAATACATTGAGGGGTGTAGTTTCTAAAATGGGGTCATTTTTGGGTGGTTTCTACTATGTAAGCCTCACAAATTGACTTCAGACCTGAACTGGTCCTCAAAAAGTGGGTTTTCAGAAAAATTTCAAGATTTACTTCTAAGCCTTCTAACGTCCCCAAAAAATTAAATAGCATTTACAAAATGATCAAAACATGAAGTAGACATATGGGTAATTTAAAGTAATAACTATTTTTAGAGTTAGTACTATCTATTATAAAAGTAGAGAAATAAAAAATTGGTCAATTTGCAAATTTTTGCCAATTTTTGGTATATTTGATATTATTTTTATAAATAAAAATTGTATTTTTTGACTCAGTTATCCAACTGTCATGAAGTACAATATGTGATGAGGAAACAATCTCAGAATGGCCTGGAAAAGTAAGTGTTTTAAAGTTATTACCACTGTGACACACTAATGGGTATGGTCTGGGAGGACAGGTATTTTCCTCCCAGTGTCTGCTGCTGGGCTGATTTGCAGCCAGGTGGGGTCAAACAACGGACTGAATTTTAAGTGCCGGTCCGGGTTTTGCCAACACCCAGCTGTCCTTAAAAGACAGCTTGGCTCAGCAGCAAGTTGTCTCTGTGTTTTGGGATCTGAAGGTGTGTGCTGTGCTAAAGGGCTAGGAGCCGCATGCTGTGGACCGCTGCTGAAAACCTGCTAACAAGGTGAATATTTTTGTTCTGTGGACTTTACATGGTGTGAATGAAAACCAAGACTGTGAACTGTCATTTTGTTTTGCCTTTTGTGTGAATAAACACAAAACTTTTTACGTTAAAGACATTGTGGTTCCCTCTATACTGTGTCTGCTAACCTGCCTACCAGAGCAAATCCCCACACCACATAAAGTGACATGTCAGATTTGCTAAAAATGGCCTGGGAAGAAAGGTGAAAAATGGCTTGGTCCTGAAAGGGATAATATACTGACAATTTTTCTAATATACTTTTATATATTATTTTTGTTTTCCTAGCCAAGCCCATTGTGCTTTAGAATCCATCCTTCTGTACACTGCTGCGGCCGCACTGAGCGCTGTATAGCACCAAAGCACATCACTGGCTATGTCGGGCTTTAGCAGTGAGAGCACAATTGGGAGGAGTGATGTCTTATGTGAGCTCCTGCCCTGCACTCTCTCCTCTCTGCTAATAGCCGGTAAGGATGTGCACAGCATGCACAGGGCAAAAGCTCCCATAAGACATCGCTCTCGTGCTTGTGCGCACACATCTAAAGCCTGGCTTTAGCAGAGCAATGCTGGTAGAAGCAGGAGAGCGTTGTGCTATGGAGATCCTGCCTGTACAGAAGTCAGTGAGGCCACAGGGGAATCCATACTCCTATACCCAGCAGTGTTCATGAGTACAGATTCTAAAACACAGAAGGCACCTGAACTTTAGGTGCCTATATCACTAGGAAGACCAAAAATAATAGTAAAGTATATTAGAAACATTATTGTTACCATATTTAGAATGGGTTTTAATAAAATTAAGGTACACTTTAACCCTTTCTACCGCGGGTCAGGCCACTTTTTGCAAATTTGACATGTGTCACTCATTAGCCATTATGACACTGTTTTCTCGTGACACATTGTACTTCACAACAGTGCTAAATTTGAGTCAATATATTTTACCTTTATTTATAGTGATGGCAATCAAATGTTCGTGAACTGCAAGTTTGCGGCGGGCCCCATTCACTTTAATGGCAGGCAAACCTGAAAAACCTTCAGCTCATAGTCGCAGCCAGCAAACATTTAGTAGAAGTACACAAATAATCCCACTACATGGACAGCGATATAGCAGAGGGGGATCATTGGCAAAAATTCCCACCAAAAAATATTTATTTTAATCAGGGCCCATTTTTATGCATCTTAAAGGGAAACTCTCAAATATGTGCCCTGCTGGAGCCTAGAAATTTTTTATTTCCTATCGGTTTAAAGCTATACAAATGTGCAGCGCTCCACCTTTTTGTATCCTGCAGAGTCTATTTAAAAAAATGCATACATTAACGTAACATTTTTTTCTACCATGGAACTGTATGGTGAATGCACGCCACTGTACGGCATCAGTCTGAGGCATCTGTTAACGCATACATTTCTGGTATGCGTTAAATGGATGGCAAAATAGGATGTGAACCCAGCCCTAGTGTCAGAATAAACACCAGTACACAGCGGAGCAGCGTGGCGGAGAGGGGAGCCCGCTATGTACTGACAGTGCTACCTGGTCCTGGTGGTCAGGGATGAGGACTGTGTTTCCCAAGGATCATTTTCTACTGGGAAATACAGGGCACAGTATAATACACTAGAATCTATAAAATACTAGCAGTAGGATCCGGCTTTGCACGGGTATATTTTATCTATTTAATTTTATTTTTTTCCATGTGTCGTAAAAAGATATCGACAGTTTTCCCCATAACAGTAACATCTACAGTACCCGCCCCTTTAACATTGACCTCCACAGTGCCCGCCCCTTTAACAGTGCCTGCCCCTTTAGCATTGACCACCCCTTTAACAGTGACCTTTATAGTGGCTGCCCCTTTAACCCCTTAAGGACCGGGCTCATTTTCATCTTAAGGACCAGGCCATTTTTTACAAATCTGACCAGTGTCACTTTGTGGTGATAACTTTAAAACGCTTTGACTTATCCAGGCCATTCTGAGTTTTTTTGTCACATATTGTACTTCATGACACTGGTAAAATGGAGTAAAAAAAAATCTTTTATAAAAAAAATACCAAATTTACCAAAAATGTGGAAAAATTAGCAAATTTCCAAGTTTCAATTTCTCCTTCTATAATACATAGTAATACCTACAAAAATAGTTACATATGTCTACTTCATGTTTGGATCATTTTGGGAATTACATTTTATTTTTTGGGGACGTTACAAGGCTTAGAAGTTTAGAAGCAAATCTTGAAATTTTCAAAAACCCACTTTTTAAGGACCAGTTCAGGTCTGAAGTCACTTTGTGAGGCTTACATAATAGAAACCACCCAAAAATTACCCCATTATAGAAACTACAACCCTCAAGGTATTCAAAACAGATTTTACAAACGTCATTAACCCTTTTAGGTATTCCACAACAGTTAATGGCAAATGGAGATAAAATTTCATAATTTAGTTTTTTTTTTTTTTACAAATTTTCCAATTTTTTTTTCCCGTAACAAAGCAAGGGCTAACAGCCAAATAAAACTCAATATTTATTGCCCTGATTCTGTAGTTTGCAGAAACACCCCATATGTGGTCATAAACTACTGTACGGGCACACGGTAGGGCGTAGAGGGAAAGGAGCGCCGTGTGGTTTTTGGAAGGCAGATTTTGCTGGACTGGTTTATTTACACCATGTCCCATTTGAAGCCCCCCTGATGCACCCCTAGAGTAGAAACTCCATAAAAGTTACCCCATTTTGGAAACTACAGGATAAGGTGGCAGTTTTGTTGGGACTATTTTTAGGGTACATATGATTTTTGGTTGCTCTATATAAAATTTTTGTGAGGCAAGGTTACAAAAAATAGAAATTCTGAAATTCATCTCCATTTGCCATAAACTTTTGAACACCTAAAGGGTTAATAAAGTTTGTAAAATCTGTTTTGAATACCTTGATAGGTGTAGTTTCTTAGATGAGGTCACTTTTATGGAGTTTCTACTCTAGGGGTGCATCAGGGGTTCTTCAAATGGGACATGATGCCAAAAAAAGGCAATCAAAATCTGCCTTCCAGAAACCATACAGCGTTCCTTTCCTTCTGCGCCCTGCCATTTGGTCATACAGCAGTTTACGACCACATATGGGGTGTTTCTGTACACTACAGAATCAGGGTGATAAATATTAAGTTTTGTTTGGCTGTTAACCCTTGCTTTGTTACTGGAAAAAACGGAATAAAATTGAATTTGCCCAAAAATAGCTGTTTTGGCACAGTTTTTATTTTATTTTTTTGACCGTGTTCATCTGAGGGGTTAGGTCATGGGGTATTTTTATATAGCAGATTCTTACGGATGCGGCAATACCTAATATGTCTACTTTTTTCATTTTAGTTTTACAAAATAATATTTTTGAAAGTCTGAAAACCATAGTTTTTTTTTCGATTGTCAGTGGCTAAATGGAATTAAAATTGGGGAAGGGGATTATAAATTTCGTACCCCATGGAAGTGTGGTACTCCCTGAAGCAACCGTCAATGCAGAGGCCCGGATGATCGGGGCACGTGTCACACTGAGTAATGGTGTCCTTCTGTATCCTCCTCCTGTTACACACTCTGCATTTCTTGGGGACCGTCCCTTCTTTCCAGTATGGGGGACCACACCTTAAAAGTGTTAGCCAGGGGCCTCCAGTTCCCGAGGTACTCCGGCCTGCTTTTTCCCGGTCAGAAAAGATCAGGGCCTTGAGGACTGCCTCAAAGAACTGGAGGAATTTCCCTGTGTTGCCAGCGCTCTGGGACAGCACAAAAGAGTTGTACAAGGCAACCTGCAACAAGTAGACCGCAACTTTTTTGTACCATGCACAGGTTTTGTGCATGGAATTATATGGCTTCAGGACTTGATCAGAGAGATCAACTCCTCCCATATACCGATTGTAGTCGACGATACAATCTGGCTTGAGGACCATTGCCACGGTACCTCGCACAGGGACAGGGGTGATGCCGTTACCGTGAATTGTGGATAGTACAAGGACATTCCTCTTGTCCTTATATCTGACCAGCAACAGGTTTCCACTGGTCTCACCCCTGTGGATATGTACCTGGAGGGGGTGGGTAGGAAGGCTGCATTGATTTTTCTGCACGGTCCCACAAGCGGACGTGGATCTGGCGGCGAGGGACTGGAACAAGGGGATACTAGTATAAAAGTTTTTCACGTACAGGTGGTAACTTTTATCTAGAAGTGTGTGCATAAGGTCCCACACAAGTTTCCCTCTAACACCCAGATTGGGGGGCCATTCTGGGGGTTGAATACGGGAATCTCGCACCTTGTACACGCGAAACTTGTAAGTGTACACTGAGGTACACTCTCAAAGTTTGTACAGCTTCACGCCATACCTCGCCCGCTTAGAGGGAACATACTGGCGGAAAATGAGTCTCCCCTTGAAAGCAATGAGACATATCAACCGCGACCTCCCTTCCAGGTACATAGGCCTCCAAAAATTTGGCCCAGAAGTGATCGATGAATGGCCTGTAGGGATGAGCGAACCCGAACTGTATAGTTCGGGTTCGTACCGAATTTTGGGGTGTCCGTGACACGGACCCGAACATTTTTGTAAAAGTCCGGGTTCGGCGCTTTCTTGGCGCTTTTTGAAAGGCTGCAAAGCAGCCAATCAACAAGCGTCATACTACTTGCCCCAAGAGGCCATCACAGCCATGCCTACTATTGGCATGGCTGTGATTGGCCAGTGCAGCATGTGACCCAGCCTCTATTTAAGCTGGAGTCACGTAGCGCCGCACGTCACTCTGCTATGATCAGTTTAGGGAGAGGATGCTGCTGCTGTTAGGCCTCTTTCACACTTGCGTTGTCCGGATCCGGCGTGTACTCCACTTGCCGGAATTACACTCCGGATCCGGAAAAACGCAAGTGTACTGAAAGCATTTGAAGACGGAACCGTCTTCCAAATGCTTTCAGTGTTACTATGGCACCCAGGACGCTATTAAAGTCCTGGTTGCCATAGTAGGAGCGGGGAGCGGGGGAGCGGTATACTTACAGTCCGTGCGGCTCCCCGGGCGCTCCAGAATGACGTCAGAGCGCCCCATGCGCATGGATGACGTGATCCATGCGATCACGTGATCCATGCGCTTGGGGCGCCCTGACGTCACTCTGGAGCGCCCGGGGAGCCGCACGGACGGTAAGTACACTGCTCCCCCGCTCCCCGCTACACTTACCATGGCTGTCAGGACTTTAGCGTCCCGGCAGCCATGGTAACCACTCTGAAAAAGCTAAATGTCGGCTCCGGCAATGCGCCGAAACGACGTTTAGCTTAAGGCCGGATCCGGATCAATGCCTTTCAATGGGCATTAATTCCGGATCCGGCCTTGCGGCAAGTGTTCCGGATTTTTGGCCGGAGCAAAAAGCGCAGCATGCTGCGGTATTTTCTCCGGCCAACAAACGTTCCGTACCGGAACTGAAGACATCCTGATGCATCCTGAACGGATTACTCTCCATTCAGAATGCATTAGGATAATCCTGATCAGGATTCTTCCGGCATAGAGCCCCGACGACGGAACTCTATGCCGGAAGACAATAACGCAGGTGTGAAAGAGCCCTTAGGGAGAGATTAGGCAGGGATTTACTCAGCAAAAACACTTAATTCAGTGATCGATCTACAGCTGTGGATCATTGAACTGCTGCTATTTAATTGCTCACTGTTTTTAGGCTGCCCAGAGCGTTTTTATGTCACTTTTTTCTTGGGTGATCGGCGCCCATTTTGTGTCTTGTGGTGCGCCAGCACAAGCTGCCACCAAGTCCATTTAGCCATCAATAGTGTGGTTATTTTCCATTTCATCCACCATGACGGCCCACATTGAGATTGACCCTTCACCTCTGTAGGGGCAGGAACACAGAGAGTTTAAGAACCCCCCACCCCTCCACCTCCTCAGTGCTTTCCTGCCCCTACAGGGGCCAACACGTGGAGAGGATCCTCCTTTAAGGAGGATAACAACTTTATTTCTTTACAGGTTCTCCAGCTGGCCTACCGCGGCATGGGCTAAGGCTGGCCAGCTTGGAGCATCAAGGACCCTCGTCTTGGCCTATGCCGAGGCCTGCGGTCCTCCCATACCTTTGAACTTCCTTCCCTCCTTGAGGAAGCAGTCGGGGGTGCCAGCTTCACTGGACATCTTGCGTGCGCTCGGCGTCCCTTCCTTCTGGAGGCGGGCCGAGCGCTTGTGACCGGCAGGGGGAGCAGGTGCGGCGCATGGAGCATTTCTGGAGGCGGGCCGGGCGACGCACGTATCCTCTAGTAGGCTGGTGCTGCGCAGGCCCACACCGTCACCAGGGGCGCAGCTAGATGACGTCAGACGCCGGATTTTAAAAAAAAGAAAGGGCCGCAGTTCCTTCCGGCCCTTCGTCTGCTACACCGCGATGTCTGAGACACCTGCTTCCCGCCAGGAAGGCCCTGATCCTACTGCCACCAGTACCGTGAGTCCCCTTCTGGGGGGTGTATATTTCAGAATCTTTATCTTGAAATACTAATTTTGGCATATCTGGTTGCTTCCTCTCTCCAGGGCAGCAAGGAGTCAAAAACAAAACCTAAACTCTTAAAATGCTGTGCTTGTTCCAAGCGTCTCCCTGAGAACTACAAAAAAAGGCTGTGCAAACCTTGCACAACGGAAATATGGAAAGAACAACCAGATATACTCTCTGAATTGAAGTCCTTTATTGCGGACGAGATTAAGTCTTCTTTAGCGACCTTGTCTGCCCCCGCTGGCAACCCCAACCCTTCTAAGAAACGCAAACTGTCCGTTATCTCCTCTTCTGATGTTGAAGTGGCCTCCGCCTCATCCAGACAATTTCCTAATGAGGAACCCTTGTCTGACGGGGAAATTTTGGACAAGGATAAAAAATATTTTTTCTCCGCTGACGAAATGGAGGAGTTGCTAAGAGCAGTCAGATCCACAATGGGAATTGAGAATTCCCCTAGGCGCCGTACGGTACAGGATGAGATGTTTGGGGGTCTTAGATCTAAATCTTCAATAGTTTTTCCCATCAATGAAAATATAAGAGAGATGATAATGGAGGAGTGGTCAGACCCGGAGAAGAGATTAGGCGTTCCCAAAGAATTCAGAAACAGACTCTGCTTTGACCCGACTGAAAGCAAATTATACAATCAGACCCCTAAAGTCGATTTACAGGTGGCCAAGGTAGTAAAGAAGACCGCCCTACCCTTTGAAGACTCCTCACAGTTGGGCGATCCTATGGATAGAAAGGCAGATGGGCTCCTAAAAAAATCCTGGGAGTCGGCTATGTTCGGGGTAAAAACTAATATTGCTGCTACCTCCGTTGCCAGGGCAATGTATATATGGCTAGGAGAACTGGACGAACATCTAAAAAACAAGATTCCAAGAGAAGAGATCAGGGATTTTCTCCCTCTTCTCTGCTCCGCCACAGCGTTTTTGGCCGATGCTTCAGCAGAGTCCATCCGTTTCTCAGCCAAAGATGCTGCTCTTTCTAATGCAGCCCGGCGGGCATTATGGATGAAAGCCTTGTCTGGGGACAAGGCATCCAAGGCCAAACTTTGTTCTATCCCCTTTTCAGGGGAATTTGTCTTCGGTACCACTCTGGATAAGATCCTAGAGGGAGCAGCAGACAAGAAGAAGGGTTTTCCAGAGGACAAAGAATCAAAAAAGAAGCCCTTTAATCAATTCCAGCCTCAGCAGAGATCCTACAGGGGGAAAGGGAAATCTGTCCGATTGAGCTATCCAAAAGGGGGGAGAGGAAGAGGCTTCATCCTCAATCCCCAGAATAGACAAAATAAACAGCAATGACGCCAGGGTAGAGGGGCGACTGATGGGTTTTCTATCTTCCTGGAAACAGGTAACCTCAAATCCCTGGGTTCTAAACGTAATCTCTCAGGGCTACAAGATAAAATTCACATCAGTCCCCCCAAGAAGATTCGGCATATCACCTCAGCACAAATCTGAATTTCCGAAAATTTGGCAGGGCGTCCAGAACCTCTTAGATCTAGGGGTAATTCAAAAGGTCCCTATCCCAGAGGAAAGGAGAGGGTTTTATTCCAGCCTCTTTTTAGTAAAAAAACCAGACCAATCTTTTCGCACTATAATAAACCTAAAACCCCTAAACAGGTCTATTCTATACAGGAGGTTCAGGATGGAGACCATCCCATCCACAATCCCTCTGATCCAGAAAGGGGCGTTCATGTCGTCGATTGATCTAAAGGACGCTTACTACCATGTCCCTATTCATCATCTCTTCCAGAAATATCTAAGATTCGCTCTACGGGGACCGGACAGGTCGATCCATCACTTTCAATATGTCGCCCTCCCTTTCAGTATTTCCTCGGCTCCCAGGGTCTTCACAAAAGTCGTGGTAGAGATGGTGGCCTACCTTCGTCAGGAAGGAATTACAATCATCCCATTTCTCGACGACTTCTTAATTCTGGGCAAGACAGAATCCGGAAACCTTCTGGCAACCCAAAGATTCTCAGAATTCTTAAAAAATCTCGGCTGGATCATAAATATAAAAAAATCCACCCTAATCCCATCCAGGAGAATAAGGTTCCTGGGTGTGGAATTGGACTCATCCCTGTTGAAAACCTTCCTCCCTCAGGACAAGGCTACTTCGCTGACAGAAAAAATCTGAACGTTCCAGAGGGCTCGCAATTGCTCCATCAGAAAGGCCATGAGTCTCCTTGGAAGCCTAACCGCCTGCATTCCCTCGGTTGCATAGTGCCAAAGCCACACAAGGGTGATCCAGAGTTGGATTTTAAGTATTTGGGACGGAAAGCAAGTAAGTTTAGACAGGATTTCCCGGATCCCACAGGCCGTAAAAACAGACTTGGATTGGTGGAAAGTAAAAAGAAGACTGCTCGGAGGCCTACAGTGGCAGAACCATCCGGCTGTTCAGGTAATCATGGACGCAAGCCTCGGAGGCTGGGGAGCAAAGATAGGAGATCATCTTCTGCAGGGTACCTGACCAGCCGAGATAAGAGACAGATCCTCCAACTACAGAGAGCTGTACGCAGTCCTGGAAGCATTATTAAAAGTAGAGAGTCTTTTAAAAGGGCGACACCTAAGAATAATGTCCGACAATACCACAACGGTGGCTTTTCTGCGACACCAAGGAGGGACAAGGTCACGGCCTCTGGGTGCGATAGCAAGAAGAATCTTCTCCTGGGCAGAAGAGAACGCTTTATCTCTCTCCGCCATCCACCTAAGGGGCTGTGAAAATACAGTAGCAGACTTCCTGAGCAGAGAGACAATAGATCCAGGAGAATGGTCTCTGAACAGGAATATCTTCCAGAAGATCTCAGAAAGATGGGGCCGTCCGGAGGTAGACTTATTCGCCTCCAGAAGAAATACGCAGGTAGAATGTTTCTGCTCCCTAAACCTAGAAGACAGACCATGGGCAATCGATGCCCTGTCAATACATTGGAAATGGAAACTAGCCTAAGCCTTTCCCCCAATACCTCTATTACCTCGGGTTGTCCAGAAGCTCCTAGGGGAACCAACTACTCTCATCCTAATAGCCCCTCTATGGCCAAAGAGGAGTTGGTTCTCCACTCTAAAACAGCCATCGCTAGAAGATCCGTGGGAGATTACTTTCCAGAGGGATATTATAGTCCAGGGCCCTCTTCTTCATCCAGAACCAGGTATATTCAAGCTGTCAGCCTGGATCCTGAGAGCGAGACGTTAAGAAGCAGGGGTCTTTCGGAAAAGGTGATACTTACTCTGAGGGCTAGTAGGAAAAAGGTGACTTCCTCCATCTACCTTAAGATCTGGAAGAAATACTGTTCTTGGTTAGGAGTTGAGCGCCCAGACACCTCCTCTCCTCCCATCAATAGGATTTTAGACTTTCTACAGTGCGGCCTGGAATTAGGCCTGAGACCTAGTACTCTGAAGGTCCAAATTTCTGCCCTCAGCTCCTTCTACGACTGCAGCCTAGCCAATCACAGATGGATCAGGAGGTTCTTTAGAGCGGTTTCAAGACTGAGACCCTCTCTGAGATCCAGAGCTCCTACTTGGGATCTTAACATCGTCCTAGAAGGCCTAACAAAACCTCCCTTTGCACCATTGTCGGAAATCTCTTTAAAACACCTTTCCCTGAAGACTGCCTTTTTGATTGCAATCACCTCAGCCAGACGTATTGGAGAGATCCAGGCCCTTTCTTGTAGAGAGCCCTACCTCCAGATCAGCAAAGATCACATCCGTCTAACTCTCGATCCAGGTTTTCTCCCTAAAGTAGTCTCATCTTTTCATCGAGAACAGGAGATCTTCCTACCCTCTATCCCTAAATCCGAGTATACAGGGTCTAGCGATTAAGTTACATCTCTTAGATGTTAGGGATATAGTTATCTATTACCTGGATTCTACCAAGGATTTTAGGGTTGATAACAATCTCCTTATTCAGTTTTCAGGAAGAAATAAGGGAAAGAAGTTAGCTAGGTCTTCCATAGCCAGATGGATCAGATCCACCATTGAATGCTGTTACAAGATTCAGAACAAGCCCAGTCCTGGTAATGTTAAGGCCCACTCTACTAGGGCCACTGCCTCCTCTTGGGTCGAGAAAGGAGGGGTCTCGCTGGACCAGATCTGTAAAGCCGCAACCTGGTCAAGCGCTAATACTTTTGTAAGACATTATCGTCTTAATCTTCCGGACTCGAATGAAGCTCTTTTCGGCCGGAGGGTTTTACAGGCGATATCCCCACCCACTTAGTTATCTGATATATCTCAATGTGGGCCGTCATGGTGGATGAAATGGAAAAACCGCAATTAGACTTACCGGTAATTCAGTTTCCTTGAATCCACCATGACGGCCCATACTATTCCCCTTCCCAAAAAAAAATAAAAAAAAAATATATATATATATACTTGCATAAGATTAATAGGAGTTTAAGGGTATGAATCAATATATTTTACTTTTTGTTCCACCTTTCGGGTAATTGTAAAGCACTGAGGAGGTGGAGGGGTGGGGGATTCTTAAACTCTCTGTGTTCCTGCCCCTACAGAGGTCAAGGGTCAATCACATTGTGGGCCGTCATGGTGGATTCAAGGAAACGGAATTACCGGTAAGTCTAATTGCGTTTTTTTGCTATATCCTACATCAGGGGCTTGGCTGTGCTTGCTATTTTATTAGGGGTAAAATACAATTGGCCAAAATAGCAGTACCCTAAATCTGGTGTTTGAGCTGTGGCTAGCCAATTGTAATACTGTCTGCCGAAGCACAGTTTTTGTTCTGGGTTGAATACAATTCCCAACTTAGCAATCCCCTAAATATTTTTTTTCTGCTGTATCAGGCCAAGTTAAAATTGATCCATAAAAGGGTATATTAGATTCAAGGTGCGGATAGTGTCATCCTCAATAACTTCACACGCTACCGTGCATATCCAAGTCTAATTCTGTCCGTAAACGTATACCTGTCACCCTGCACCTAAATACTAGGCCTACAATTTATATTCAGCTAAATCTGTGGTTACTGCTGTGCCTGTATTAGTGTAATACGGTACCTAAATAGATAGCCAGATAGTGTTAGGTGCCTGTAAAAAAAGGCCTGAATTTGAATTCAATACATTGGGCCAAATAATTTTTTTTCTTATTGTGGTGAACGGTAACAATGAGGAAAACATCTAGTAAGGGACGCGGACATGGTCGTGGTGGTGTTAGTGGACCCTCTGGTGCTGGGAGAGGACGTGGCCGTTCTGCCACAGCCACACGTCCTAGTGAACCAACTACCTCAGGTCCCAGTAGCCAGCAGAATTGACAGCGATATTTGGTGGGGCCCAATGCAGTTCTAAGGATGGTAAGGACTGAGCAGGTACAGGCATTAGTCAATTGGGTGGCCGACAGTGGATCCAGCACGTTCACATTATCTCCCACCCAGTCTTCTGCAGAAAGCGCACAGATGGCGCATGAAAACCAAGCCCATCAGCCTGTCACATCACCCCCATGCATATCAGGGAAACTGTCTGAGCCTCAAGTTATGCAGCAGTCTCTTATGCTGTTTGAAGACTCTGCTGGCAGGGTTTCCCAAGGGCATCCACCTAGCCCTTCCCCAGCAGTTGAAGACATAGAATGCACTGACGCACAACCACTCATGTTTCCTGATGATGAGGACATGGGAATACCACCTCAGCACGTCTCTGATGACGAAATACAGGTGCCAACTGCTGCGTCTTAATGCAGTGTGCAGACTGAACAGGAGGTCAGGGATGAAGACGATGCGGGGGACGATGAGGTCCTAGACCCCACATGGAATGAAGGTCGTGCCACTGACTTTCACAGTTCGGAGGAAGAGGCAGTGGTGAGACCGAGCCAACAGCGTAGCAAAAGAGGGAGCAGTGGGCAAAAGCAGAACACCTGCCGCCAAGAGACTCCGCCTGCTACTGACCGCCGCCATCTGGGACCGAGCACCCCAAAGGCAGCTTCAAGGAGTTCCCTGGCATGGCACTTCTTCAAACAATGTGCTGACGACAAGACCCGAGTGGTTTGCACGCTGTGCCATCAGAGCCTGAAGCGAGGCATTAACGTTCTGAACCTTAGCACAACCTGCATGACCAGGCACCTGCATGCAAAGCATGAACTGCAGTGGAGTAAACACCTTAAAAACAAGGAACTCACTCAGGCTCCCCCTGCTACCTCTTCTGCTGCTGCCGCCCCGGCCTCTTCTGCTGCTGCAGCCTCGGCCTCTTTCTCCGCCTCTGGAGGAACGTTGGCACCTGCCGCCCAGCAAACATGGGATGTATGACCAACACCACCACCTGCGTCACCAAGCATCTCAACCATGTCACACGGCAGCGTTCAGCTCTCCATTTCACAAACATTTGAGAGAAAGCGTAAATTCCCACCTAGCCACCCTTGATCCCTGGCCCTGAATGCCAGCATTTCTAAACTACTAACCTATGAAATGCTGTCATTTAGGTTGGTGGACACAGACAGCTTCAAACAGCTCATGTCGCTTGCTGTCCCACAGTATGTTCCCAGCCGGCACTACTTCTCCAAGAGAGCCGTGCCTTCCCTGCACAACCAAGTGTCCGATAAAATCAAGTGTGCACTGCACAACGCCATCTGTGGCAAGGTCCACCTAACCACAGATACGTGGACCAGTAAGCACGGCCAGGGACGCTATATCTCCCTAACTGCACACTGGGTAAATGTAGTGGCGGTTGGGCCCCAGGCGGAGAGCTATTTGGCGCATGTCCTTCCGACGCCAAGGATCGCAGGGCAACATTCTTTGCCTCCTGTCTCCTCCTCCTCCTACTCAGTTTCCTCCTCCTCTTCTTCCACCTGCTCATCCAGTCCGCCACACACCTTCACCACCAACTTCAGCACAGCCCGGGGTAAACGTCAGCAGGCCGTTCTGAAACTCATATGTTTGGGGGACAGGCCCCACACCGCACAGGAGTTGTGGCGGGGTATAGAACAACAGACCGACGAGTGGTTGCTGCCGGTGAGCCTCAAGCCCGGCCTGGTGGTGTGCGATAATGGGCGAAATCTCGTTGCAGCTCTGGGACTAGCCGGTTTGACGCACATCCCTTGCCTGGCGCATGTGCTGAATTTGGTGCAGAAGTTCATTCGCAACTACCCCGACATGTCAGAGCTGCTGCATAAAGTGCGGGCCGTCTGTTCGCGCTTCCGGTGTTCACACCCTGCTGCTGCATGCCTGTCTGCGCTACAGCGTAACTTCGGCCTTCCCGCTCACCGCCTCATATGCGATGTGCCCACCAGGTGGAAGTCCACCTTGCACATGCTGGACAGACTGTGCGAGCAGCAGCAGCCCATAGTGGAGTTTCAGCTGCAGCACGCACGGGTCAGTCGCACTGCGGAACAGCACCACTTCACCACCAATGACTGGGCCTCCATGCGAGACCTGTTGCGCTGTTTCGAGTATTCCACCAACATGGCCAGTGGCGATGACGCCGTTATCAGCGTTACAATACCACTTCTATGTCTCCTTGAGAAAACACTTAGGGCGATGATGGAAGAGGAGGTGGCCCAGGAGGAGGAGGAGGAGGAAGAGGGGTCATTTTTAGCACTTTCAGGCCAGTCTCTTTCGAAGTGACTCAGAGGGAGGTTTGTTGCAACACCAGAGGCCAGGTACAAATGTGGCCAGACAGGGCCCACTACTGAAGGACGAGGAGGTGGAGGAGGATGAAGCATGTTCACAGTCGGGTGGCACCCAAAGCAGCTCGGGCCCATCACTGGTGCGTGGCTGGGGGGAAACACAGGACGATGACGATACGCCTCCCACAGAGGACAGCTTGCCCTTACCTCTGGGCAGCCTGGTGTCACAGCTGTAAGTGAGTAACTAGAAGATAGACAGAAAATAGAGCCACTGACCGGACCCAAACTAGGGAGGATAAAGGGTGACCCCTGTCAGACCCTCAAAGCTTTCCCTATGCTGCTAAGCACATACCCGGATCCTAATGGTGGAACGAGGCATGCCCGCGTACCTAAGACTGATGACCACTGTAACCCCTACAATAGTGGAAGGGGCAAGGCCACCGGTGCCCTGCTCAGTATATGGAGGGAACCGTGGTCGCCTAGGATCCGGTCAGAAAACAAACAGATACACTACAATGTCTGCACACTTAGCTGAAGGTGCTGCGGCAGCAGAGAAGACGGATCCAAAGACAGGTGGCAATATCCGGAGTACTTGCTGCAGCAGAACAAAGGTCCAGTGAGAAGATAGCATACAAGTGAAGATACTCAAGCAAGAGCTACAACTCAAATGAGAAATATAATCCACACTCTACAAAAGGAGGAGGGGTGATTTAAAGACAGAGAAATCAAACATAGGAGGAACAGCTGGAAGGAAGGAAACAGAAAGTAATGACCTCATCCCAGGGGCGGAGAAACAGAGCAGTGAGAACTCCTCCAAGCTCTGGTAGTGACATCATCACAGGGGTGGAGAAACAGAGCTGTGAGAACATCTCAAAGCTCTGGTAGTGACACCTGTCACACATGAGCGACTACATGCTGCAGTGCCTGCGCAACGACAGCAGAGTTGCCCACATTTTAACGTGTGCGGACTACTGGGTTGCCACCCTGCTGGATCCCCGGTACAAAGACAATGTGCCCACCTTACTTCCTACACTGGAGCGTGATAGGAAGATGCGCGAGTACAAGCGCACGTTGGTAGACGCGCTACTGAGAGCATTCCCAAATGTCACAGGGGAACCAGTGTAAGCCCAAGGCGAAGGCAGAGGAGGAGCAAGAGGTCGCCAACGCAGCTGTGTCACGGCCAGCTCCTCTGAGGGCAGGGTTAGCATGGCAGAGATGTGGAAAAGTTTTGTCACCACGCCACAGCTAACTGCACCACCACCTGATACGGAACGTGTTAGCAGGAGGCAACATTTCACTAACATGGTGAAACAGTACCTGTGCACACCCCTCCACGTACTGACTGATGGTTCGGCCCCATTCAACTTCTGGGTCTCCAAATTGTCCATGTGGCCAGAGCTAGCCTTTTATGCCTTGGAGGTGCTGGCCTGCCCGGCGGCCAGCGTTTTGTCTGAACGTGTATTCAGCACGGCAGGGGGCGTCATTACAGACAAACGCAGCCGCCTGTCTACAGCCAATGTGGACAAGCTGACGTTCATAAAAATGAACCAAGCATGGATCCCACAGGACCTGTCCATCCCGTGTTCAGATTAGACATTAACTACCTCCCCTTAACAATATATTATTGTACTCCAGGGCACTTCCTCATTCAATCCTATTTTTATTTTCATTTTACCATTATATTGCGGGGCAACCCAAAGTTGAATGAACCTCTCCTCTGTCTGGGTGCCGGGGCCTAAATGTGTGACAGTGGCCTGTTCCAGTGGTGGGTGACGTGAAGCCTGATTCTCTGCTGTGACATGAAGACTGATTCTGTGCTGACATGAAGCCAGATTCTCTGTTACGGGACCTCTCTCCTCTGTCTGGGTGCCAGGGCCTAAATGTGTGACAGTGGCCTGTGCCAGTGGTGGGTGACGTGAAGCCTGATTCTCTGCTATGACATGCAGACTGATTCTCTGCTGACATGAAGCCAGATTCTCTGCTATGGGACCTCTCTCCAATTGATATTGGTTTATTTTTATATATTTTATTTTTATTTTAATTCATTTCACTATCCACATTTGTTTGCAGGGGATTTACCTACATGTTGCTGCCTTTTGCAGCCCTCTAGCTCTTTCCTGGGCTGTTTTACAGCCTTTTTAGTGCCGAAAAGTTTGGGTCCCCATTGACTTCAATGGGGTTAGGGTTCGGGACGAAGTTCTGGTTGGGTTCGGATCCCGAACCCGAACATTTCCGGGAAGTTCGGCCGAACTTCTCGAACCCGAACATCCAGGTGTTCGCTCAACTCTAAACTGTACCAAAACAACCAATTTTTTTGGTCACCTTGCCCCATAAAGTGTAATAATGAATAATCAAAAATCATATGTACCCAAAAATTGTATCAATAAAAATGTCAACTCTTCCTGCAAAAAAATGAGCCCCCCTAAGACGATCGGCAGAAAATAAAATAAAAATATGGCATTCAGAATATGGAGACACAAAAACACATTTAAATGGGATTGGCATCTAAATACCAGTACAGCAAAATCTGCCTTCAAAAAACCATATGGTGCTTCTTTTTTCTGCACCCTGCTGTGTGCCCTTACATCAGCTTACAACCACATGTGGTGTATTTCTGTAAACTGCAGAATCGGTGTATTAAATATCGAGTTTTGTTTGGCTGTTAACCCTCGATGCGTTAAAGAAAAAAATTTATTAAATTGAAAATCTGCCAAAAAAGTTAAATTTAGAAATTTCAATTAAAAGTGGGTATTGGAAATTTTTCTTAAATTATGGATTGCTTCTAAAACTCTAAGCCTTCAAACATCTAGAGTTGAGCGGACATCTGGATGTTTAGGTTTGACGGATTCGGCCGAACTTCTCAAAGTTCGAGTTCGGGAGCCGAACTTGACCCCAAACCCGAACCCTATTGAGGTCAATGGGGACCCGAACTTTGGAGCATTAAAATGGCTCTGAAAAGGTCACTGAAAGGGTTAGTGCTGCAAATGGCATCAAAATGTGGTTAAGAGCATGGCAAGTGCTCTGCAAACAAATGTGGATAGGGAAATGACTTAAAATAACATAATACATAAAAATAATAATCTTAATCTAGGAGAACGAGGTCCATATGGAGTAGGTTGAGGAGGCGGTGGATGTGTAGGTGGAAGCGGCGGTGGGGGAGGAGGAGGTAGCCAACACTTTTTTTGGTTTTAATTAATTTTTTTTTATTTATTTTTTTATTTAAATTAGGGGACACCACAAAACATTCCAAAACATTGGGAAAAATAACCTGTGATAATCCCCTCCAGCCGTGCTAAACAATTGTTCAGACAATACACTGGCAGCAGGAAAGTCCAGCACCTCCAAGGCGTAAAGGGCAAGCTCAGGCCATGTGCCCAATTTGGAGACCCAGAAGTTGAAGGGGGCAGACCCGTCATTCAGTACGTGTAGGCGTGTGCACACATACTGCTCCACCATGTTGCTGAAATGCTGCCTCCTGCTAAGACGTTCCATATCAGCTGGTGCTGCTGGTTGTTGTGGCGCGCTGACAAAGCTTTTCCACATTTTGGCCATGCTAACCCTGCCGTCTGAGGTGCTGGTGGTGCCCCAGCTGCGTTGGCAAACCTCTTCCTCCTCCTCCTCTGTCTTCGCCTTGTGCTTCGACTGTACCCCCGCTGTCAGGTGGGAATGCCACCAGCAGCACGTTTACCAGAGTGCGCTTGTACTCGCGCATCTTACAAACACACTCCAGTGACGGAATTATGGACTGAACGTTGTCCTTGTAACGGGCATACAGCAGCGTGGCCACCCAGTAATCAGCACAAGTTAGAATGTGGGCAACTCGGCAGTCGTTGCGGAGACACTGCAGCATGTAATTGCTCATGTGTGCCAGGCTGCCCAGAGGCAACGACAAGCTGTCCTCTGTGGGAGATGTATCATCTGTGTCCTCTGTATCCCCCAGTCACGCACCAGTGATGGCCATGAGCTTATTTGGGTGCCACCCTGCTGTGAACATGGTTCCTCCTCCTCCTCCTCCTCCTCCATCTCCTCCTCTTCATCCTCCAACTCGTCATCCTCCAGAACTGTGCCCTGGCTGGACAATTGTGTACCTGACGTTTGTGGGTGCAGGAACCCACCCTTGGAGCAACTTGTGAATGACTGGTCTGAAACCCTTGTAAATGATCCCTCTTCATCCTCCTCCTATGCAACATCCTCTTCCATCATTGCCCAAAACATTTTTTTTCGAGGAGGCATAGAAGTGGGATAGTAATGCTGAGAACGGCGTTATCGGCACTGGCCATGTTGGTGGAGTACTCGAAACAGCGCAACAAGGAACACAGGTCTCAGATGGAGGCCCAGTCATTTGTAGTGAAGTGGTGCTATTCCGCAGATCGGAAACTCCACTATCGCCTGCTGCTGTTCGCACAGTCTGGCCAGCATATGCAAGGGGGAGTTCCACCTTGTGGGAAGGCCGAAGTTACACTGCAGTGCTGACAGGAGAGCAGCGGCAGGGTGAGAACGCCGAAAGCGCACACAGATGGCACTCACTTTCTGCAGCAGCTCTGAAAAATCGGGATAATTTTTAAGGAATCTCTGCACCACCAAATTCAGCTCATGCACAGGCAAGGGATGTGTGTCAAACCGGCTAGTCCCAGAGCTGCTATGAGATTTTGGCCATTATCGCACACCACCAGGCCGGGCTTGAGGCCCACTGGCACCAACCACTCATCGGTCCGTTTTAAAACTGCCTGCTGTCGTTTACCCCTGGCTGTGCTGTAGTTGGTGGTGAAGGTGTTATGCTGAACGGATGAGAAGGTGGTAGAGGAAGAGGAAGCGGAGTAGGAGGAGGAAGCAACAGGAGGCAAACTGAAGCGCCCTGCAATCCTCGGTGGTGGAAGTACATGCACCAAACTGCTATCCACCTCAGGCCCAGCCGCCACTGCATTTACCCAGTGTGCTTCTAGGGAGATATAACGTCCCTTACCGTGATTAATGGTCCACATATCCGTAGTTGGGTGGACCTTGCCACAGATGGCATTGCGCATTGCACACCTGATTTTATCCCCTACTCGGTTGTGCAGGGGAGGGATGGCTCGCCTGGAAAAGTAGTGGCGGCTGGGCAAAACATACTGTGGGACAGCCACTGCCATAAGGCTTTTAAAACTCTCCGTCTCCACTGGATGGAATGACAGCATTTCAAAGGCCAGTAATTTTGAAATGCTAGCATTCAGGGCCAGGGATAGTGGGTGGGTAGGGGGGAATTTCCTCTTACGCTCCAGTGTTTGGGAGATGGAGAACTGAACGCTTCCGTGGGACATTGTGGAGATGCTTGGCGACCCAGGTGGTGGTGTTGCTGGCAGATCCTCTGTTTGTGGGGTGGCAGGTGCCACTGCCACTCCAGAGGTGGATGAAGAGGCCGAGATTGCAGCAGAAGAGGAAGCAGGAGGAGCCAGAGACCTTTCTTGGTTTTTGAGGGGTCTACTCCACTGCAGCTCGTGCTTTGAACTTAGATGCTTGGTCATGCAGGTTGTGCTCAGGTTGAGAACGTTTATGCCTCGCTTCAGGCTCTGATTGCACAGCGTGCAAACCACTCGTGTCTAGTCGTCAGCACATTGTCTGAAGAACTGCCACGCCAGGGAACTCCTTGGAGCTGGCTTTGGTGTGCTCAGTCTCTTGCTGCATTGGTGTGCTCAGTCTCTTGCTGCATTGGGCAGTAGCAGGCGTACTGTCTAGCGAACGGTGTTGTCGCATGACCTTGATTCCATGTGGGGTCGAGGACCTTATTATCCTCCACATAATCTTCCACCCAGTCTTCACCCCTGCCCTCCTTGTCAGTCTGCACACTGCAGAAAGCCACAGCAGTTGGTCCTCCCATGTATTCCTCTTGAAACATAAGTGGTTGGGCATCGGTGCACTCAATTCTCTTACACTTCTGGGGCAGGGATAAGTGGATGGCCCTGGGAAACCATGTTAGCAGAGTCATCAAAAAGCAGAAGAGACTGCTTTATGACTTGGGGCTCAGACTGCTTGGCTGATTTGCAAGGTGGTGAGGTGAGAGACTGATGGACATCGGCTGGAGGTGCCAACTCTGATCTTTAAGCAGGAGACTGGGTGGGAGGCACTGTCAGCAACCCAATCTACTATCGCCTGTACTTGTTCTGGCCTCACCATTCGTAGAGCCGCATTAGGCCCGACCAAATAACGCTGAAGGTTCTGTCGCCTACTCTCACCTGAGGAAGGTGTTTCACTCGTGCGTGTAGCTGGCACAGATCGGCCACGTCCTCTCCCTGCAACAGGAGCTCCACCAGCAGCACCAAGATCGAGGCCACGTCCCTTATTTGACGCTCTTTTCATTCTCCGCAAATTTAGGATCTTGCCCAAAATGGGTGTTTTTTTTTTAGATGATAGCAGTATCTAACGCGTGTATGTCACACTGACAGATGCAGCAAAGGCCACAAATTTAGTATTTTGCAAAAATGTAAAAAAAAAATTTTGATAACAGAATATTATCGCAGTATTTTAAGCTTGTATTTCACACTGACAAATGCAGCATAGGCCTCAGATGTAGGGTATTGCCAAAAATGGGTGTTTTTTTTAAACCCAGAGTATTATTGCAGTATTTTAAGCTTGCATTTCACATTGACGGATGCAGCAAATTCCTCAAATTTAGTATTTTGCCTAAAATGGGTGTTTTTATTTATAACAGAATATTATCGCAGTATTTCAATCTTGTATTTCACACTGACAAATGCTGTAAAGGCACCAGATGTATGATCTTGCAAAAAATGGGTGATTAATGCTTATATGCTGTGCTGGTGCACTGAACTTGCATAAAATGGCCGCCAACGCCCACCTAACTAACAAACGGATAAAAGTTATTTTTCTGTGTCACTAGGCTCAGGGCAGGGTAAAAAGATTGTGCACTGCACTCACAAAACAAAATCTATGTAGATCGCTGAGTTAACAAGCACTTCTGATTAAAGATTCTTTTCTATTCTCTCCCTCACAACAGCAGCATCCTCTCTCTACACTAGTAACAGCAGAGTGACATGCAGTGCTACATACTGCTATTGACAAACAATAGGATCCCACAGGAGGTTGCCACGCTGTAAATTGGAAAGGAAAAATAAATTAGGTGGTCTCTAGGACCTTAGCGTGTTTCTGCAACCTCACTGACAATATACTAAAACTAAATCTTTATTATAATTGCTAAAATGACATATAAACCTCTTGGGATCCAACGGTTAAAACTCTCAGGAATGGGTCAGTTGCGGGATATAGTCTCTAGTAATGATATGTGATTCCATGTCATCCCCAAAGAGTTGAGCTGCACAATAAGTGCTTCAATACATTTATTAGAGATCCCTATCTACCCTTCCTGCCTAAAATCTAAAGCCTGCTTACCTACATGTTTCGCCGAGCGATTCCGCGTCTTTAGGGGAAACTAAACAGGTTCTGAGTTGGGGGCGGGGTCAGGGCATTTAAACCCTCGTTTGCTTTGCGATTGGCAACAGCCAATCTCTGTTGCCTGTCTCCATGAGGTGCATGTCTACATCAGCTAGGACCTCCTACCATTGGGCCGGACTCCGCTTTGGTCATCGCTCGGCGCCTGTGACATCACTGGGGGTGCGCGATGCATGCGCCATCTGATCCCAAGAGGTTTATGTTATTTTAGAAATTATAATAAAGATTTAGTTTTAGTATATTGTCAGTGAGGTTACAGAAACACGCTAAGGTCCTAGAGACCATGCAGTGCTACATGACTCTAGCTATATAGAGCCTGGGTCACATGCTGCACTGGCTAATTACAGCCATGCCATTAGTAGGCATGGCTGTGATCGCTTCTAAGGGCGCACAAGTTAAACGCTTGTTGATTGGCTGCTCTGCAGCATTTCAAAAAGTGGCATTAACTCGCCAAACACAGAACCTGAACTTTTCAACCCTACTAACATCCTAAAGACAAAAAATGACATTTACAAAATGATGCCAACATAAAGTAGACATATGGGGAATGTTAAGTAATAAATATTTTGAGGTATCACATTCTGTTTTAAAAGCGTAAGAATTAAAATTTAGAAATTTGCAATTTTTTTTCCAAATTTTGGATTATTTTACAAATAAAGGTGAAATATATTGACTCAAATTTATGACTATCATGAAGTACAATGTGTGACGAGAAAACAATCTCAGAATGGCTTGGATAAGCAGGTGTTCCAAAGTTATTACTACATAAAGTGAAACATTTCACGCAAAAAAAAATGGCCTGGGCAGGAGGGCGAAAACTAGCCTGGGGTAGAAGGGGTTAATGGTTTACAGACACATTTCCTCTTTATTACAGCATGTAAACATTCATCCTACACTGGTAAAACATGCCATAATCCAATGCTTATGCCAGAGAGCTGCTGGAAATATCGCTCTACCTTGCGGTTGTACACATCCAGATTTACAGACTTTAAAGCTGGCTGATCTATCATTTCTTGGAGCCAGTAACACCAGTCTCCAATGCAGTTAGGAGTTTAAAGTGATTTTGAATGGAGTCAAAAGGGAAATAAGTGGAAGGTTATAAGTTCTCTTCATGTTGGCAATTGTAAATTATATGTAGTGCAGTGAGCTATTAGGGACACAAAGAAGAGTCACTTCAGTTGTTTTCAACTGAACACAAACCATTGTGCAATATCATATAGCAGTGTATTACAGTAAATGAATTATCCTTTGTAATGTATAGCACATTTCAAATGAGTATACTTGACATAAGAATATATATATTTTTTTATGCACATTTTCATACCTGCCAGCTGGATTTTCATACCTGCCGGATCACAAAGAGCTGTTTCTCTTTGTGATCCGCCTTCTGGATTTAGTGGTGGACCCACATGCTCAGTAGCTTCCCTGCTCCATTCTCCTCCCTTCAGTGCTAACATAGTGATCTCATGATGATGCAGCCTGAACAACTTTCATTCTCTCATCCCTAATTCCAAAATCATAGACGTAAATAACTATATTTCTTTAGATAGTGGAGAAGGAAATCATGGGGGCATCACATACTATATGTACCTCTATACAGTACAGACCAAAAGTTTGGACACACCTTCTCATTTAGAGTTTTCTTTATTTTAATGACTATGAAAATTGTAGATTCACACTGAAGGCATCAAAACTATGAATTAACACATGTGGAATTATATACATAACAAACAAGTGTGAAACAACTGAAAATATGTCATATTCTAGATTCTTCAAAGTAGCCAACTTTTGCTTTGATTACTGCTTTGCACACTCTTTGCATTCTCTTGATGAGCTTCAAGAGGTAGTCCCCTGAAATGGTTTTCACTTCACAGGTGTGCCCTGTCAGGTTTAATAAGTGGGATTTCTTGCCTTATAAATGGGGTTGGGACCATCAGTTGCGTTGAGAAGTCAGGTGGATACACAGCTGATAGTCCTACTGAATAGACTGTTAGAATTTGTATTATGGCAAGAAAAAAGCAGGTAATTAAAGAAAAACTTGTGGCCATCATTACTTTAAGAAATGAAGGTCAGTCAGTCAGCCGAAAAATTGGGAAAACTTTGAAAGTAAGGGCTATTTGACCATGAAGGAGAGTGATGGGGTGCTGCGCCAGATGACCTGGCCTCCAGTCACCGGACCTGAACCCAATCGAGATGGTTTGGGGTGAGCTGGACCGCAGAGTGAAGGCAAAAGGGCCAACAAGTGCTAAGCATCTCTGGGAACTCCTTCAAGACTGTTGGAAGACCATTTCAGGGGACTACCTCTTGAAGCTCATCAAGAGAATGCCAAGAGTGTGCAAAGCAGTAATCAAAGCAAAAGGTGGCTACTTTGAAGAACCTAGAATGACATATTTTCAGTTGTTTCACACTTGTTTGTTATGTATATAATTCCACATGTGTTAATTCATAGTTTTGATGCCTTCATAGTCATAAAAATAAAGAAAACTCTTTGAATGAGAAGGTGTGACTTTTGGTCTGTATTGTATGTGAAGGATCAAGAGAGGAACAAGAGCTAATTACAATGCATCTTGAGAGATGTAAGTGCTTCATTGTCTCATGCGAGCTCCTGTCTGACAACAGAGATGGAAGAAATTCCTCCAGATAAGATTAATGAACAAAACAAGCTTTAACTGTGTGGGATAACCCCTTTAAGGAGTATGTTATAAAGTGGTTGTCTGAAATTTTTATATTGATGACCTATTTCCCAGTACCCTGCCAATTAGCTGTTTGTGGCAGGACCACTCTGATGAGGTGCATCCCAGTCTCCAAGGATGGCGCTGTGCAACTGTGATGGGTCCACAGCGCTCAGCAGAGTACAGCAGCCTCCTACAAAATCTGGTGCCAGGTGTTGGATCCCTGCTGGTCTGATATTGATGACTAGGGGTCAGCGAATCACTCTTCATATCCAAGATCCGAAGCCAATTTGTTCCCCAACTTTGTTTTAATGCTGTATGGAGACCTGTATCCGTACAGCATTAAAATATATGCACTGCGCAGAGGCAAACTTTGTTAAGTCTCGTAAGACTTCGCGAAGTCTTGCGAGACTTTAGACTTAGCAATGTTTGCCGCCACACAGTGAATACAACAAAACAAAGTTGGGGAACAAATCGACTGTGGATCTTGGATCTGACGTGCAATTCGCATACCCCTCTTGATGACCCATCCTGAGGATAGGTCATCAATATCAAACACCCGGAAAACCCGTTCAAGGCAAATATACCATGTTTTTAGTTTTATTTTTGATTTATGCAATTGATTTATTGATTTTATCAGCTTACAATGTATCATCAATGTTTGACACAAGTAAAAACCTTCCTAAAAAGATAACAAAGTACACTTATTTATTGAAGGAAAAATGACTAAGCTGACCACTGCAATGTAACCCATCGCTGTCAATGATCCCTATTCTTTCATTATTTCTATAAAACATTGTTTTACCATATTTTTTTTTTCTTTTACTTTGTTTTTCTGCAGTATATTTGGGCACAGAGTCAGTTAGAACTCAATATGAGTTACTTGCACCACAAAAAGATATCAAACATAGAACTAATGACCTCAGAAGTAAGAAACTACCTGCTGTGATCTGGAAGCACAATGGCCCAATGCTTCTGACAAAATTGCAAAGATGTTACTGAATTGTGCTATTTTTCTGTTCCTCATTTTCCTTTTTCTTATTTTTTGCAGCGCCGTTTTCCACTATTAGGAAATGTCATCCTTACTTTAGAAGTCATTACCCAAACCATGTAGGACAACTGAGGGTAAAAGTCCTGGAAATATTACTGAGGGAAACAACAGTACTTTTGTCAGTAATTTACACAATAGCTTTTATTGGGAGGTTATATCATTGTGCATTACACTGCTCTATATTTCCAATTATCATCATGTAAGCTGCTTGCAAGTATTTCATGCCCAGCTAATCACATGTCTGTGTTTCTTGAAATATTTTGCTGAAGGGAAAAAAAAATGTGGTTATTCAGCGCAGCTGTTAGCTTCACGCAAGATACATTCTTCCTGAAAAATAGGAGCACATTTTTCAGTTTACTGGAATATAATCATACACAGCATAAACAAGCATATTTATAGTCTACCTAGTTATTTTCTGCTGCTGGCTTTGCAGACTTAGTGATTAAAGCACATATGCTTAAAATACCTGCAACAGTCTAGAACAGAGAGAATATTCCAATATATATGCTCTGAAATATTCAGCAGAAGAGATAACTGTAAAAGTATACGACAATTGTGATAAAAATATTGAAAGTTGAATAAAATATCAAATATGCTATACATTGTGTTGATTTGTTTTACATAAGTGGCCATATTAATACAAGCAATTGAGCTTTGTAATATATTTGCATTAAATGCTATTTACATCTTTGGGCCCAATTTTTTTTTTTTTGTGATTGCATTTCATTCATTTTGGGCTAAAACTATTTTTTTCAATTGGTCTTCATTAAAAATATTGAGCCGTTCTATCACATAGGGTTAACTGTCTAGCTGTACATATCATACTTTAACTTTGTGCCAGTCATCTAACAAACCTTATCTCCAGATTACTAAAAGGTCATAAACGCTTATTTAAGCCACATTCTTATCAGTAAGATAAGAATTGAGCTCTAATGAATGCTTAGGAGGTCAGAGATAAGGAGTCGTCAGCTAAGGCTACTTTCACACCTGCGTTTAGGTGCGGATCCGTCTGGTATTTGCACAGACGGATCCGCACCTATATGCAAACGCTTAGATCCGTTCAGAACGGATCCGTTTGCATTACCATGAACAAAAAAATATATATATAAATTATTATTATTTTATTTTTTTTGTTCATTATAATGCAAACGGATCCGTTTTGACTTTACATTGAAAGTCAATGGGGGACGGATCCGTTTGAAAATTGAGCCATATTGTGTCAACTTCAAACGGATCCGTCCCCATTGACTTACATTGTAAGTCTGGACGGATCCGTTTGCCTCCGCACGGCCAGGCGGACACCTGAACGCTGCAAGCTGCGTTCGGGTGTCCGCCTGCTGAGCGGAGCGGAGGACAAACGGTGCCAGACTGATGCATTCTGAGCGGATCCACATCCACTCAGAATGCATTAGGACTGGACGGATCCGTTCGGGGCCGCTTGTGAGAGCCTTCAAACGGAGCTCACAAGTGGAGCCCCGAACGCTAGTGTGAAAGTAGCCTAAGCTGCTTGCTGGAAAGATTATAAATGCAGATCCAGCTAATAGAGAATATCAAAGCTGTACAGAGAAAGGGGATCAACATTTTAATAAAGACTAATTGAAAGAATGATTTTTAGCTCAAAATGAGTACGATGCAATAATTTAAAACAATTGCTCCAAAGGTGTACATAGCTTTTAGGCCCTTTCTGTTGTAAACAGTTGTCATTTTTTTTCTCCCTGTGTTCCAAAAAACATATATATTTTTTTTTAATATTCCTGTTCACAAAGCCATATGACAGCTTGTTTTTGTTTGCAGGACACATTTTATTTTCTAATGGCACCATTTAATATTGCATATGTTGTATTGGAAAGCTGGACAAAAATATGTGTGGGGTAGAAGTGGAAAAGATGCAATTGTTTAGCAAGCTTTGTTTTTACTGCATTTGTATAGGTAATGTTATCCTTTGTCCAAATGCTAAAAAAACAAGCACTTGTTACTGTCCCCCATTGAAACCAAAGAGGCAGATTTCAGGCATTTTCCCATGCTGATTCTGATCCTTTTTCTGCATTGGAATCAAGTCTGTGTAAAATAACCCTTCGGCCTCTTTCACACAAGTGTGTCCGGATTAGTTCCGGATGCGTCCCAGTGCATTGCGGAAAACCTGCGCGAGTAGGTACGCAATTGCATTCAGTTTTGACTGCGATTGCGTTCTGTTCAGTTTTTATTGCGCGGGTGCAATGCGTTTTGCAAGCGCGTGATAAAAAACTGAATGTGGTACCCAGACCCGAACTTCTTCACAGGAGTTCAGGTTTGTGTTCAAGGTTGTGTAGATTGCATTATTTTCCCTTATAACATGGTTATAAGGGAAAATAATAGCATTCTGAATACAGAATGCATAGTACAATGGGGCTGGAGGGGTTAAAAAAAATAAAATAAAAATTTAACTCACCTTAATCCACTAGTTCGTGCAGCCGGCATCTCTTCTGTCTTCATCTGTGAGTAAAAGGACCTTTGAAGACGTCACTATGTTCATCACATTGTCCATCACATGATCTTTTACCATGGTGATGGATCATGTGACGGACCATGTGATGAACATAGTGACGTCATCAAAAGGTCCTATTCCTCACAGAACAAGACAGAAGAGATGCCGGCTGCGCGAACAAGTGGATTAAGGTGAGTTACATTTTTTTCATTTTTTTTTTTAACCCTTCCAGCCCTATTGTACTGTGCATTCTGTATTCAGAATGCTATTATTTTCCCTTATAACCATGTTATAAGGTAAAATAATAAAAATCGGGTCCCCATCCCGATCGTCTCCTAGCAACCGTGCGTGAAAATCGCACCGCATCCGCACTTGCTTGCGGATGCTTGCAATTTTCACGCAGCCCCATTCACTTCTATGGGGCCTGCGTTTCGTGAAAAACGCACAAAATAGAGCATGCTGCGATTTTCACGCAACGCACAAGTGATGCATGAAAATTACCGCTCATGTGCACAGCCCCAAAGAAATGAATGTGTCCGGATTCAGTGCGGGTGCAATGCGTTCAACTCACGCATTGCACCCGCGCGGGAAAACTCGCCCGTGTGAAAGGGGCCTAAGACTTTTATAAATATGAGCTTTTGGATAAAAAAAAGCAATAATAAAATTAATCCTGCATCATTTATAAAAGGTATTACATAAAGGTAAAAATGACCATTCGTTGGATACGATATCAGAATGCTCAAGTCTGGGCTTTTATGTACAGTAAATATTACAATAAGCAGATGTACAGTGCAGATGCTAGCATGGCTCAGCATCTCCTATAGTATAGTTAGCATACTACTGTCCATATTTCCTGTCTGTTTTCCGAACAGATGGAACTAGTCTAGAGCTTCTGCTGTCTATCTATGTTGATTTAGTCTCTAGTCACTGACAGTTTGACAATTTGGTGCCAGGAGCCAAATATGGAAAAAGCGGATTAACAGGCTGCCTGTGAAGTACCTGAGGGTATGCTCAGACCTCTCACTGTTTGAAATTACAAAAAAGTATATTCCAGGATTCATGCTCAAACCATGAATCACATAGAACAGCATTTGCTCGTTTTAAGAAAGGTGAGTATATAAAAACTTTAGACTAAGCAACTGCAATAGTGTATTTTCCTGCTCCCTAGTTTATGGATAAATCTGTGCCTGCATATATACATTCTCAATGAATTTTGAATGTTTTGAATTTGCATGCTACATTCTGGATACTGTATTCATTATGCATGGTAAATAATCAAAATAATCTAATATATATAAAAAAATATAGCTGAATGTTCATATTTAATATACTGACTACTGTATGCTGAGAGGAGATGTGTTCTACAACCACAATTTAGTGTTTCAATTTGGTGTTTTTATGTTTCAGTTTTCGATCTAATTCCTACCTTGAATTTTATTTTTAATTGTATTTCTAATGATAGTTTCACATGACAGTAAAAAACAGGTTGTTAACCCATTCCCAACCACCCCTATATATGTACAGCAGAAGGGTCTTTAAAATAACGACCACTCTGAGCACAGTGGACACCACAGCCCATGAAATGAAGTATTCAAATTAGATACAAGCAAATTAATGCTAAACTAATCACATGTGTTTGAAATTTCAAAAAAGTTTGTCCGCCAAGTGAATCTGAAGCTTTTGCTTAGCACCATTTTACTGCAGGCCAGTGGAGTACAGACCCCAAACATTAGGCATTCACCGTACAGAAAAGAATAAGCGATTATGTGGCTGGAGGTATATTAGATGGTCATTTGATAACAATTTTACTGCAGGCCAGTGGAGTACAGGCCCCAAACATTAGGCATATACCGGACAGAAAAGGCCATTTATGCCGCTGTATTTACCTAAGACAGGGACCATTATTTGTTCTGGGTGGTGGCGGATATGTGTGGGCTGGCATGAGGAAATTCCATTAAACGTGGTCATCACAGGTGTTGAATTTCTCCGGGATCCATGCCTCCTTCATTTTTGGAAATGTGAGGTAGTCCACATTATCGTGAGCTAGGCGAGTGCGTTTATCTGTCACGATCACCCCTGCTGCGCTGAACATCCTTTCGTACAGGACACTCGATGAGGGGCAAGCCAAGAGTTCCGTGGCAAATAGTGCCAGCTCTGGCCACAAATCAAGCCTGCACACCCAGTAGTCCAGGGGTTCCTCGCTTCTCAGAGCGTCCACATCGGCTGTTAACCCGGACACCTGTCAGTCTAGGTGTTCCCTAAAGAAGGATCTGGAGGGCGGCTGTCGATGGGTTGTCTGCAAGAATGATCTTATATCCGAAATGACAAACACATCTTCAAACCTCCCTATTCTTGCAGGTGAGGTAGGATTGGTACCCACACCTGTTTCTCTGTAGGTGGTAATTCCTCTGCCAGCGCCTGCAACAGCAGAATGCAGCATCTTTCGCAGCAAGGCCTGGAAATGCTGCATTCTGACAGCCCTCTTTGATGCTGATAAACCACCATTTTATGTTTGTACCAGGGGTCTAAGTATGTTGCCATCCACTACTGGTCTTTGCTCTTTATGCTTTTTATATGAGGGTCCCTCTTCAAACACTGGAGCATAAAGGCCCCCATTTGCACTAAATTGGAAGCGGTGGAGCGCCCTGGCTCCTGCTCATCACCCAGGAGAATGTTGTCCTCAGTCTCCTCCCTCGAGCCACGGACAAAACCAGGGATCCCCGAAAAGTTTAAAGCATGCTCTTCTTTCTCCTCCTCCTTCCCCCAGCCACCATCCTCCTTTGACTGACTCTTCTTCAGACTCCTGCTGACTTGTTTCAGATGGAGTAGCCCCCCATGGAATTCATTCAGCATTGCGACTTCCTCATCTTCCAGATCCTGCTCCTCGACGCCTTGATCAATGACAAGACGCAAACACGCTCCAGAAAGAAGGTGTAAGGTACAATGTCACTGATGGTGCCCTGCCTGCGATTTACCAGTTTGGTGATCTCATCAAATGGCTGCAGAAGTCTGCATGCGTCGCGCATGAGCAGCCACTGCCGCGGTGAAAAGAAACCAAGCTCCCCAGAACCTGTCCTTCTGCAGAGTTTGTACAGGTAGCAGCCTATCAAGCATATACAAGATGGAGTCCCAGCGCGTCGGGCTGTCACAAATCAGACGTCTGACGGGCATGTGGTGTCGCCGCTTAATGTCAGCAAGGCTGGCCATGTAAGATCTTTTAAAATGGCCAGAGATTTTCCTGGCCTGCCACAAGACGTCCTGGCCCCTGGGGTATTTGGCAACAAATCGCTGCATGACTAAGTTCAGAACGTGTGCAATGCATAAAGACCTTCCATTGCGGTAAGCCAATGGCCAAATTTTTTTTAAAGGCCTCTGAGTGTGTGTCATTTTGCCCTGTTTCAGCGTGCTCAGCAGATTGGCACCGCTGTTGCACACCACTTTACAAACTGTTAAATTGAGCGGGGTTAGCCACTGATTGACCTGTGACCGCAGAGCTGAAAGCAGTGCAGGAACGGTATGGCTCTTGGCTTCCAGGCACAGCATGGCAATGTCTCACCTGGCACTTCTAATAGATTCTGGGGAGCTTGGGGGGTGAAGCAGAAGAGGCGCTAGCAGTGGAAAAAGAAGAGTCAGTGGAGGAGGAGACGGAGGATGGAGTAGGAGAAGAAGATGCAGGCCTAATGCAATCAGTGGCGGTAACACCAAATCCACACGAGTGCCACAGGTTGCATGCTTGACAGACGTCAGAAGGTTCACCAAGTGGGCAGTAAAAGTTATGTACCTTCCCTGCCGGTGTTTGCTAGACCACGTGTCTGTGGTCAGATATTTCTTTTGGCACTGACACTGTGTGCAGAGATACATTCACTTGCCGCTGAACATGGCCATATAGCTCTGGGATGCCCTTCTGGGAGAAATATTTTCTTCCAGGGACCTTCCATTGCGGTAAGCCAATGGCCACAAATTTTTTAAAGGCCTCTGAGTCCACCAGTTTATATGGCAGTAGTTGGCGGGCTAGAATTTCCGACAAGCCGGCGGTCAGCCAATGGGCAAGAGGGTTATCCGGCATCATCAAGTTTTTATGTTCGAGCATTTGGGCCACAGAGATGGGAGGCCAGGTGCGTTCTTAAGACGGTCGTCCCTAGGTGAGTGTTGGGCTTACCGCGACTTGTGCGCTGACAGCACAGGCTGCAGATGGCAACACTATTGTCAGCAGCTGACAGAATAAAAAAAAATACCACACTGCGGAGCCATGTGCCGGCATCCTGGGAGCGCAAGATGTGACCGTGCATGGTGGATGGCTCGCTCTAGATACATTTGCAGTCTGCTTTTTGCCTCTTGTGCACAGCAAGTTCTGCCTGCTTCTCCTCCTTCTACCCCCTATTAGAGATGTCCCGAATTATTCGCCGGCGAATAGTTCCCGGCGAACATAGCTTGTTCGCCGCGGCGGGCGAACATATGCGATGTTCGGTCCGCCCCCTATTTGTCATCATTGTGTAAACTTTTTATTTTATTTTAAAATATTCTTTATTTTCCAATTTCCAATAGGAAGACAAGTAACATGACGTGTACATAGATGGCCATCAAGAATCTACATCACCTACCACATAATGTAAATCTTAGTTGTCTAATCATAAACAGATATGGATTCTTATTCTATCAATTATCACTCATTCCTCTTTAGGAAGGGAGGTAGTACATGGTATTAAGCTTGAGTTAGTCTGATTATTCTCCCGTAAACCCTTTGTTAAGATTATGGAGAGGAACAAAAATAAAAGGCCATAGAAAAGATGAGTTAGACAATAACAAAAGAAAAATAAATGAATATGAAGTAAAGACAAAGAGAAAAGCGGGGAGGTAGGAAGGGGGGCGGGGGGAAGGGGTACCTTGATAGACGTTGTTTTCTCTCTATTGCCAGTTTTTCCATTAACCAGGAGGCACCTCCGCCAGAGATCTCCAAGGACTCCACAACTTCAGGAACCTATCATGAGTCCTGTTTATCCAACTAGTCATCTCTAGAGTTGAGCGAACACCTGGATGTTTGGGTTCGAGAAGTTCAGCCGAACTTCCCGGAAATGTTCGGGTTCAGGATCCGAACTCGACCCGAACTTCGCCCCGAACCCGAACCCCATTGAAGTCAATGGGGACCCGAACTTTTCGGCACTAAAAAGACTGTAAAATAGCCCAGGAAAGGGCTAGAGGGCTGCAAAAGGCAGCAAAATGTAGATAAATCCCCTGCAAACAAATGTTGATAGGGAAATGAATTATAATAAAAATTAAATAAATTAAAATTAACCAATATCAATTGGAGAGAGGTCTCATGGCAGAGAATCAGGCTTCATGTCATACACCACTGGAACAGGCCATTGTCAGATATTTAGGCCCCGGCACCCAGACAGAGGAGAGAGGTCCAATAGCAGAGAATCAGGCTTCAAGTCATAGCAGAGAATCAGGCTTCAAGTCATAGCACAGAATCAGGCTTCACGTCACCCACCACTGGAACAGGCCATTGTCAGATATTTAGGCCCCGCCACCCAGAAAGAGGAGAGAGGTCCCATAGCAGAGAATCAGGCTTCACGTCACCCACCACTGGAACAGGCCATTGTCAGATATTTAGGCCCCGGCACCCAGACAGAGGAGAGAGGTCCCATAGCATAGAATCAGGCTTCATGTCACCCACCACTGGAACAGGCCATTGTCAGATATTTTTAGGCCCCGGCACCCAGACAGAGGAGAGAGGTCCCATAGCAGAGAATCAGGCTTCAAGTCATAGCACAGAATCAGGCTTCATGTCACCCACCACTGGAACAGGCCATTGTCAGATATTTAGGCACCGGCACCCAGACAGAGGAGAGAGGTCCCATAGCAGAGAATCAGGCTTCATGTCATAGCAGAGAATCAGGCTTCATGTCACCCACCACTGGAACAGGCCATTGTCAGATATTTTTAGGCCCCGGCACCCAGACAGAGGAGAGAGGTCCCATAGCAGAGAATCAGGCTTCAAGTCATAGCAGAGAATCAGGCTTCAAGTCATAGCACAGAATCAGGCTTCACGTCACCCACCACTGGAACAGGCCATTGTCAGATATTTAGGCCCCGGCACCCAGACAGAGGAGAGAGGTCCCATAGCAGAGAATCAGGCTTCATGTCACTCAACACTGGAACAGGCCATTGTCAGATATTTTTAGGCCCAGACAGAGGAGAGAGGTCTCATAGCAGAGATTCAGGCTTCATGTCATAGCAGAGAATCAGGCTTCATGTCACCCACTGTCAGATATTTTTAGGCCCCAGATATCCAGAGGAGAGGATCATTCAACTTTGGGTTGCCCCGCAATATAATGGTAAAATGAAAGTAAAAAAAGGATTGAATGAGGAAGTGCCCTGGAGTACAATAATATATGGTTAAGGGGAGGTAGTTATAAATGTCTAATCTGCACACGGGATGGACAGGTCCTGTGGGATCCATGCTTGGTTCATTTTTATGAACGTCAGCTTGTCCACATTGACTGTAGACAGGCGGCTGCATTTGTCTGTAATGACGCCCCCTGCCGTGCTGAATACACGTTCAGACAAAACGCTGGCCGCCGGGCAGGCCAGCACCTCCAAGGCATAAAAGGCTAGCTCTGGCCACGTGGACAATTTGGAGACCCAGAAGTTGAATGGGGCCGAACCATCAGTCAGTACGTGGAGGGGTGTGCACACGTACTGTTCCACCATGTTAGTGAAATGTTGCCTCCTGCCAACCCCGTTCCGTATCAGGTGGTGGTGCAGTTAGCTGTGGCGTGGTGACAAAACTTTTCCACATCTCTGCCATGCTAACCCTGCCCTCAAAGGAGCTGGCCGTGACATAGCTGCGTTGGCGACCTCTTGCTCCTCCTCTGACTTCGTCTTGGGCTTCCACTTGTTCCCCTGTGACATTTGGGAATGCTCTCAGTAGCGCATCTGCCAACGTCCGCTTGTACTTGTGCATCTTCCTATCACGCTCCAGTGAAGAAAGTAAGGTGGGCACATTGTCTTTGTACCGGGGATCCAGCAGGGTGGCAACCCAGTAGTCCGCACACGTTAAAATGTGGGCAACTCTGCTGTTGTTGCGCAGGCACTGCAGCATGTAGTCGCTCATGTGTGCCAGGCTGCCCAGAGGTAAGGACAAGCTGTCCTCTGTGGGAGGCGTATCGTCATCATCCTGCGTTTCCCCCCAGCCACGCACCAGTGATGGGCCTGAGCTGCGTTGGGTGCCACCCCGCTGTGAACATGTTTCATCCTCCTCCTCGTCCTCCTCGTCCTCCTGTAGTGGGCCCTGTCTGGCCACATTTGTACCTGGCCTCTGCTGTTGCAAAAAACCTCCCTCTGAGTCACTTCGAAGAGACTGGCCTGAAAGTGCTAAAAATGACCCCTCTTCCTCCTCCTCCTCCTGGGCCACCTCCTCTTCCATCATCGCCCTAAGTGTTTTCTCAAGGAGACATAGAAGTGGTATTGTAACGCTGATAACGGCGTCATCGCCACTGGCCATGTTGGTGGAGTACTCGAAACAGCGCAACAGGGCACACAGGTCTCGCATGGAGGCCCAGTCATTGGTGGTGAAGTGGTGCTGTTCCGCAGTGCGACTGACCCGTGCGTGCTGCAGCTGAAACTCCACAATGGCCTGCTGCTTCTCGCACAGTCTGTCCAGCATGTGCAAGGTGGAGTTCCACCTGGTGGGCACGTCTCATATGAGGCGGTGAGCGGGAAGGCCGAAGTTACGCTGTAGCGCAGACAGGCGAGCAGCGGCAGGATGTGAACGCCGGAAGCGCGCACAGACGGCCCGCACTTTATGCAGCAACTCTGACATGTTGGGGTAGTTGTGAATGAACTTCTGCACCACCAAATTCAGCACATGCGCCAAGCAAGGGATGTGCGTCAAACCGGCTAGTCCCAGAGCTGCAACGAGATTTCACCCATTATCGCACACCACCAGGCCGGGCTTGAGGCTCACCGGCAGCAACCACTCGTCGGTCTGTTGTTCTATACCCCGCCACAATTCCTGTGCGGTGTGGGGCCTGTCCCCCAAACATATGAGTTTCAGAATGGCCTGCTGACGTTTACCCCGGGCTGTGCTGAAGTTGGTGGTGAAGGTGTGTGGCTGACTGGATGAGCAGGTGGAAGAAGAGGAGGAGGAAGCCGAGTAGGAGGAGGAGGCAATAGGAGGCAAAGAATGTTGCCCTGCGATCCTTGGCGGCGAAAGGACGTGCGCCAAACAGCTCTTCGCCTGGGGCCCAGCCGCCGCTACATTTACCCAGTGTGCAGTTAGGGAGATATAGCGTCCTTGGCTGTGCTTACTGGTCCACGTATCTGTGGTTAGGTGGACCTTGCCACAGATGGCGTTGCGCAGTGCACACTTGATTTTATCGGATACTTGGTTGTGCAGGGAAGGCACGGCTCTCTTGGAGAAGTAGTGGCGGCTGGGAACAACATACAGCAAGCGACATGAGCTGTTTGAAGATATCTGTGTCCACCAGCCTGAATGACAGCATTTCATAGGCCAGTAGTTTAGAAATGCTGGCATTCAGAACCAGGGATCGAGGGTGGCTAGGTGGGAATTTATGCTTTCTCTCAAATGTTTGTGAGATGGAGAGCTGATTGCTGCCGTGTGACATGGTTGAGATGCTTGGTGATGGAGGTGGTGGTGTTGGTGGTACATCCTCTGTTTGCTGGGCGGCAGGTGCCAACGTTCCTCCAGAGGTGGAGGAAGAGGCCGAGGCGGCGGCAGCAGCAGAAGAGGTAGCAGGGGGAGCCTGAGTGAGTTCCTTGTTTTTAAGGTGTTTACTCCACTGCAGTTCATGCTTGTCATGCAGGTTGTGCTAAGGTTCAGAACGTTAATGCCTCGCTTCAGGCCCTGATGGCACAGCGTGCAAACCACTCGGGTCTTGTCGTCAGCACATTGTTTGAAGAAGTGCCATGCTAGGGAACTCCTTGAAGCTGCCTTTGGGGTGCTCGGTCCCAGATGGCGGTGGCCAGTAGCAGACAGACTCTCTTGGCAGCGGGTGTTCTGCTTTTGCCCACTGCTCCCTCTTTTGCTACACTGTTGGCTCGGTCTCACCACTTCCTCCGAATTCTGAAAGTCAGTGGCACTACCTTCATTCCATGTGGGGTCTAGTACCTCATCGTCCCCTGCATCGTCTTCCACCCAGTCTTCCTCCCTGACCTACTGTTCAGTCTGCACACTGCAGAAAGACGCAGCAGTTGGCACCTGTGTTTCGTCATCATCAGAGACGTGCTGAGGTGGTATTCCCATGTCCTCATCAGGAAACATAAGTGATTGTGTGTTAGTGCATTCTATCTCTTCCACCCCTGGGGAAGGGCTAGGTGGATGCCCTTGGGAAACCCTGCCAGCAGAGTCTTCAAACAGCATAAGAGACTGCATTGGGCCCCACAAAATATCGCTGTAAATTCTAGCTGCTACTGGGACCTGAGGTAGTTGGTTCACTAGGACGTGTGGCTGTGGCAGAACGGCCATGTCCTCTCCCAGCACCAGAGGGTCCACTAACACCACCACGACCATGTCCGCGTCCGCGTCCCTTACTAGATGTTTTCCTCATTGTTACCGTTCACCACAATAAGAAAAAAATTATTTGGCCCAATATATTGAATTCAAATTCAGGCCTTTTTTTACAGGCACCTAACACTATCTGGCTATCTATTTAGGTACCGTATTACACTAATACAGGCACAGCAGTAACGACAGATTTAGCTGAATATAAATTGTAGGCCTAGTATTTAGACGCTGGATGACAGGTATCCATTTTACAGACAGAATTAGACATGTAGATGCACGGTAGCGTGTGAAGTTATTGAGGATGACCCTATCTGCACCTTCAATCTAATATACCCTTTTATGGATAGATTTAAACTTGGCCTGATAGAGCAGAAACCACAAATTTAGGGAATTGCTAAGTTGGGAATTGTATTTCAACCCAGAACAAAAACTGTGCTTCGGCAGACAGCAGACAGTATTACAATTGGCTAGCCACAGCTGAAACACCCGATTTAGGGTTCTGCTATTTTGGCTATTGTATTTTACCCCTCAATAAAATAGCAAGCACAGCCAAGCCAAGCCAAGCCACTATTGATGGTTAAAAATGGACTTGGTGACAGCTTGTGCTGGCGCACCACAAGACGCAAAATAGCCGCCGATCACCCCAGAAAAAAGTGACTGAAAAACGCTCTGGGCAGCCTTAAAACAGTGAGCAATTGAATAGCAGTGGTTGTATGATACACAGCTGTATATCGATCACTTCAGTAAATAAATCCCTGCCTAATCTCGCCCTAACAGCAGCAGCTGCGTCCTCTTCCTACACTGATCAGAGCAGAGTGACGTGCGGCGCTACGTGACTCCAGCTTAATTAGAGGCTGGGTCACATGCTGCACTGGCCAATCACAGCCATGCCAATATTAGGCATGGCTGTGATGGCCTCTTGGGGCAAGTAGTATGACGCTTGTTGATTGGCTGCTTTGCAGCCTTTCAAAAAGCGCCAAGAAAGCGCCGAACACCGAACCCGAACTTTTACGAAAGTTCGGGTTCGCTCTTCCCTAGTCATCTCTTCAAATCTACAAATTTGGTTAACCTTAGCTTTCCATTCAAATATGGAGGGAGGGTTTGTGTCTAGTCAATGTAAGGGAATTATCATTTTGGCTGCTGCTAGAAGATGCGATACTAGATTCCTTTTAAATGGGGGCATAATCAGGTGTGGAAATGGACAGGACTACCATCTCTAGTTTAAGTTTGAAATCTGGGGTTGTGAGTTTCTGGATTATTGCTTCTACCTCTCCCCAATAAGCTTTTATCTGAGGACAGTCCCACCAAATATGTGACAATGTACCTATTCCTCCTCCACACCTCCAGCACTCCCTTACATCAGACAAACCCCTCCTGAAGAGGAAGTCAGGGGTACTGTACCATCTTGTTAGCATTTTGAAATGGTTCTCCTGCAGACGAGTACAAGCAGAGAATCCATGTGAGTTTGTTAGCACTTTTTTAACCTCTGCATCATTCTTTTTCCCATTCCCTAAGATATAGGGGTTTCAGTGGTTCACCCAAGCCTCCCACCGAAGGATAGAGCTTAGCAACCTTCCTTGGGACAATGATTGGTGAGGAAATCAATTTCTCAAAATCAGTCAGAGACCTTTGGAGGGAGTACTGCTCTTTCAATTCTCCACACACAGCTCTGACATGGGACTTCATAAGAAAAAATCCAGGTGAGTCCACAATCTCATTTGGAAGCATTTCCAGGATAGAAGATTCCACCTCGGGTGTGACATCCCTAAGCCTAGTTGATGTGAGGTGAGACCACAGCTGTGGTTTGTCTGTTGCTTTTATTTAAGAGATCTGGGATCAAGCTTACCGGCATCAGGGGAGATGGGTTGGGTGCAAGAGTTTTGCTCATTTCTTTCCAGACCTCTCCTAGCCCTCTGAGCATGGGATCTACAGTTATGTCCCTATGTATATATTTATCTGGGAGCCATAAGTGTTTCTGGAAACTTTGGCCTACACTATGTCTGCAGATAGCGTGTACATCTGGTTGTCTTTTAGGTTCTACTAGCTCTAGCCATCTATTAAGCTCTATTGCTTTATAATAACTAGAGACGTCAGGCATTCCCAAGCCACCTTGTTCCTTGCTTCTGGTCAGGATTCTATGGGAAATACGGGGGGCTTCCTACCGTTCCAAAGGAATTTAGAGAACATACTTCTTACACTCAAGAGGAAGGATTTAGGAAGCCATATTGGAACTAATTGCATAGTATATATGATTTTGGGCATTACATAGGCTTTTAAAATGTTTTTCCATCCCCTCCAGGAAAGATAAGGCAGACTATATCTCTGAAGCAGACTTTGTATTTCTTTCAAAAGGGGAGTATAATTATGCAAATATAGGTCATTGGTGTCTTTGGGGATTTGGATCCCTAAATATTTAATCGATCCCTTAGCCCACTGGAATGGAAGCTGACTGCTTAGAGCAGTTACTTTGGCCTTAGGTAGGGATATATTTAGGAGTTCAGATTTGGTATGATTGACTTTAAAATCTGATAGTGAGCTGTAGGTGTCTATTCTGTCCATCAAGGGGCCCAGCCCTTTTTCAGGGTCTTTTACTAAGAATAATAAGTCATCTGCAAAAGCAGTGCATTTCAATTCTCTCTGATCGTAGCTAACTCCCTCAATATCTGTTGATTGTCTGACTAGCTGCAGAAGTGTTTCTACCACTAATATAAACAGTGAGGGAGACAGGGGACATCCCTGCCTAGTCCCATTTGTAATGTTGAAAGTCGGTGACAACGTGCCATTGACTTTCAGCCTAGCATAGGGGTTTTGGTAGAGAGTTAGGATTGCTTGTATAAACATGTCAGGAAAGGCAAACTGTTGCAGAGTCATTCTCATGAACATCCAATTGACTCTATCGAACGCCTTTTCGGCGTCAATGCTTAGTAAAGCTAGGGGAAAACCTTTTTTATGAGCTATGTGTATGGCGTGAAAAATCCTGTGAGTATTATCCTTCCCCTCCCGACCCCGGACAAATCCCGATTGTTCAGGTCCAATAAGATTTGGCAAAAACGTAATCATTCTGCATGCCAAGATTTTGGCCCAAAGCTTCAGGTCCAGGTTCAGGAGGGAAATTGGATGATAGCTTCCACAGTTTTGGGGGTCCTTTCCTTCTTTAGGGATTAAAGTAACATGAGATTCCAGCGTTTGTCTAGGTAGGAGGTCACCTTGTATCAAGGTGTTGCAAACATCTGTGAATCTAGCGACTAGAATGTCCTGAAATTTTTTATAATACAGCAAAGGCAGACTGTCTGGTCCTGGACTCTTGCCTGGTGGAAAGCTTTTTAGGGTGTCTGTTACTTCCTCTGTTGTTATTGGTCTGATAAGATATGTAGAATCCTCGGGTGTTATAGTCGGGAGATGTAGAGAGCTCAAGAATTTCCTAATATGTTGTTCTTTTTGCGATTTTCCTTCAGGTGTATCTTTCTAGTGAAGATTGTATAAGGCTGAGTAGAATTCTTTGAAAACTCTGGCTATCTCTGGTGTCTCCTGCGTTAGGGCACCGTTTTGTTGCTTTATAGCTGAAATGTAGGTTGTATTCTTAGCTTTCTTCAACAGAGAGGACATCAACTTCCCTCCTTTATCACCATGGGCGTACACCTTGTGCTGAAATTCAGCATCTGTTTCATTACCCTTTGAGAAGGTCACAAAGTTGCAATCTAAGCTCTGTCAAAGCTTTTTGGTGCTCAATTTTTAGGGATGCTTTATGCAGTTTTTCTACAGTTGCTATCTTCTCTAATAGTGTGTCTATTGCTTTTTGTCGTTCTTTTTTTTACACTAGAACCCAGTGAAATAAGACACCCTCTGACAAATGCCTTGTGGGCCTCCCATATAATAGGCTGTGAGCTGTGTGCAGTTGAATTGATCGCAAAGTACTCTATCAATTGGGTTCTGACCTGATCCAGCTGAGACTGAATGAGTAATAAGGACTCGTTCAGTTTCCAGTTCCATTCTTTTATTGGTAGAGAAGCCAGGGTGAGGGTCACCGAGCATGGTGCATGGTCCGATACCGTGATAGTTCCGATCTCAGCTGACCTAGCAGAGGGAAGAAGAGATGCAGAGGTTAAAATGTGGTCCAACTGCTGATACGATCCGTGTGGGACGGAGTAAAAGGAGAAGTCTTTGACTGAGGGGTGACGGCTACGCCAAACATCTATTAGGTGAAGTTCATGTCGTTTCTTGTGAAGTTTGCTAAGGAGTTTTTGCGATATATGGGACTTAGTGGAGGATGAGTCCACTGTTGGGTCTAGTACTAGATTCAGATCTGCGCCCAGAATTATTTGTCCTTCAGCAAAAAGCTTGAGGGTGTCCAGGGCTTGTAGAAGCCAGTGAACTGGAGATTTGTTGGGAACATAAAAGTTAGCTAACTTAAATTTGCAGTTTGCTATTAAGCCCTTAACTAACAGGAGCCGTCCATCCACATCTGAATGTTGTTTCAGAAGGGTGAATGGTACTGATTGGTGGATTGCAATGGCAACACCTTTAGAAGCTGACACTGGCTGAGTGCTATGAAACCAGTGTGTAAATGGACGTTTCGGTAGTCTTGGCATTTTCCTCTGGCGGAGGTGTGTCTCCTGGAGGAACACAACATGTGAACCTAGCTTTTTTGAGAGCAAGCATAACTTGACCTCTTTTCTGGGGTGAATTAAGACCCTTTACATTGAATGTGGAAACCACTATGTTGGTCATCTTAAGTGGGCTCCGATGCTTAGTTTCTTAGTTAGAAGATCTCCGTGAACTCGTCTACCAAACAAGGTCTGGGGTTGGGTGAGATACAGATAGGGAAGGAAGTTATAGGAGAGGAGGGGGAAAAAAGGAAGAAAGAAAGAATAAAAGAGCAAGAAATATATAGAGGATAGTGTAATTAATCAGTTACTGGGTACGAGGCCAGTAAATAGAAGCTGTCACATAGGTAATAATCAGTAATGTATGTAGACAGCAGAAGGGGGTAAAACAAGAAAAACTTTTGGCCTGGTCCCATCGTCCAGACATCTCAGCTATCAATATTAATACTTTTCTCTGGTGACCTGCATATACCAATTATTAACACACCTTGAGGTGCAAATGTAAGAAGTTTTAGGAGATGAGGGAAGGGAGTGGGGGGGGAAAAGGTGGAGGAGAGGAAGGGAAGGAAGGGGGGGGAGAGGGGTGGGAAGGGGAAAGGGAGGGGAAGGGTGAGCATCTTAACAGACATTGTCCCATCCTCTTAGTAAGTCTGTGCTATTGACAGTAGCATACCTTTTAACATTCTACCTTTTAACATAGATTTGGATGCGAAAAGAACATGAGATGCGTTAAACTGGAGCAAATCTGTACCTGAGAGTCACGGATGCAGTCTCATAAACAAATAAGATCTAATTAAAAGAAAAAAGTGTCCGGATTTCCAGACCTATCATGCTAAATGCATCAACAGAAAATGTGTTATTCAGCTGGAATCGCAGATGCAGCCTTGCATGGAAGAATACCGTTAGCACAAAGAACGCTCAAGCATCTCCCCTACAAATCTACATGAACCGATACCCTGGGTACACATGTACTTCCACAGATTAAACAGTACAAATCTAGTCTCACATGGCGGTGACAGGAACTTGTCTGTTGTTGATATCAGGAGATGTTTTTTACCTTAATTTGCAGGTAAAGAAACAAGTATAGAATGTGTAACGCCAGAGCACATCTTCGCCTAAGAGCTATGTACACATTCCCAAGGAAGGACTATGTCTAACTAAAGTGCAATCAGGCTTCCTGATAATGGCTCGATCGGTATATTAACAAAGATTTCAAAATACAATTAAAGTCACAAATGCATATTTGCATAGAAGAGCCTTGTTAATAATGAACAAGCAATTAATAATGCTCAACTATCCTTCACGCGCGGAGTCGCCTATTACATTTAAAGGTCAACATAATGGCGCTCAATCTTTACACATTTGGTCTAACAGGGAGGTAATGGGAACTAATACCTCAACTTAATGCTACCTAAGTATCACTCTATCTGGTAAATAGGCATCAAAATGCCGAGAGCATAAAACAATTAATCAATGTAGCTTGAACATGAACAAGGTGCAAGAAGCACCGAAGAACTGATCTATGAGTAATAGTGTTGCAAGTCCCTAGGACATACGTTGTCTCAGCCACAAGCCACTGAGAGTGTGGATAAAACATGCCTAGAGCGTCCCCGATTATTGATTGGGGTCTAGAATAAGAACTGTCATAAAGAAGGTATCTCTAGCATGTCCCACTTAAGGCCTCAATAATACTTCACCATGTCACCGGCCGAGGAATCTTCATATCGGAGGATCCGCAGCTCCTGTCATGTGTTTAGACGTCTTGCTGGACTTGGCCCGCTGGACTCTTCTCCAAGACTCTGCTTGCGGTAAGGCTGCTTGCGGTAAGGCCGGGAGTGCTGCCGGGCAGGTCACAGGCAGCCATGAGGGCAGGTCCTCCGGTACATGGATGGTAATGCGTTTCCCATTTTTAAGAACTGCTAGTCCAAAGGGATACATCCAGGTATATGGGATCTTTTGTGCCCTTAAGGCGTCCAGCAGAGGCTTCAGTATGCGCCTCTTCGCAAGCGTTGATGGCGCAATGTCCTGATAAAGCGCAATAACTGTGCCCCCATATAGGATCTTATCTTTAGCTCGCGCTGCCTCCATGATAGTAGACCACAGACTACATCCCTTGGCCTCTCATTTGGCTTCAGTTGGGGTCTCAGCGCTCTGTGTATGCGCTCTATTATGATGGATTCAGCAGAGTCCGGTCCTAGTAGGTCTGTGAAGATTTCTGTGGCCACTTTGCGAAGTGATTCCGCAGCCCTGGACTCAGGTAGGCCTTTTATTCGGACATTGCGCCTCCTGCTACGGTTCTCTTGGTCCTCCAATAGTAAGAATGCCCTGTTGAGCTCTGCGGCATGTCCATCTAAGCATTCCGCTACTCCTGAGGCGTGTGCCTGCAGTCCCTGGGCCGTCTGTTCCAGCGCTTCGACTCTGTGGCCGATTTGTGATATTTCTGTTTTAATCTCTGCCAGCTCTGTGAGTACCGGCCTCAGGGCTTTGTCTAGAGCTTGACCGAGCACTTTAGTGAGGAATGATTTTGGATACAGGCGCTGGATCTCGTTCCTCAGCTGCACCACATCTCTCACTATCTGCCTCAGAGTCGTCAGCTTCCGCTTCAGTTTTGCGCGCCGCCGGCATTTTAGCACTGGCTCTCGGTGAATGCGAGCTTCTCTTTTTAAGAAATTTCTGCATATCCTGCTGGCCCTTATGCGATCTCGGTGTGTCCGGGGGTTCCAGCCCTCTGTCTCTCCCATATTTGACCATTATTGCACAGGTCACCGCTGTTTAAATAGCTGTAGATACTAGGACGTGGAGGAGCAGCTCTTTCACACAGCCATCCACGTCAACGTCCAGGCTCCGCCCCATCATTGTGTAAACTTTGACCCTGTACCTCACAGTCAGCAGACACATTCCAGCCAATCGGCATCATACCCTCCCTCCCAGACCTTCCCACCTCTTGGACAGCATCCATTTTAGATTCATTCGGAAGCTGCATTCTTAGTGAGAGGAGGGACAGTGTAGCTGCTGCTGATTTAATAGGGAAATCAATAGCTAGGCTAGTGTATTCAGTGTCCACTCCAGTCCTGAAAGACTCATCTGATCTCTGCTGTAAGGACAGCACCCCAAAAAGCCCTTTTTAGGGCTAGAACATTAATCAGCTTTTTTTTTTCCTGTGTAATCTAATTGCAGTTGCCTGCCTGCCAGCGTGTGTGTCAGGCTCACAGCGTATACTGTGCCCACTTGCCCAGTGCCACCACTCATATCTGGTGTCACAGTAGCTTGCATTAAAAAAAAAATAATAATAATTTTTAACTGTAATATAATAGCAGTCAGTTGACAGCACGCGCGTGTGTTTCATGCCCTGCAAGTGCATAGTGTCACCAGCGCAACTCATATCTGGTGTCACATTCGATTACATTTAAATAAAAACAACAATTTTGACTGAATAAATAGCAGTCAGTTGCACACACGTGTTTGTGTGATTAAGGCCCAGCTGCAAGTCCATAGTGTCACTTCAGCGCCATTCATTTCTGGTGTCACATTCAATTTAATTTAAAGAAAAACAACAATTTTGACTGTGAATAAATAGCAGTCAGTTGCACACACGTGTTTGTGTTTTTAAGGCCCAGCTGAAAGTCCATAGTGTCACTTCAGCGGAACTCATTTCTGGTGTCACAGTAGCTTGCACGCATAGTACAACTTAACTAATCTAAAAAAAATGACAGGCAGAGGCAGGCCACCCCGCAGGGGCCGTCGTGGTGCTGTGATTCCCTTTGGCCCTAGAATAATGCCCAATGTTCAGAGGCCACGTACCCTGAACTCGAAAAGTTCTGAGGACATAATTGACTGGCTAACACAGGACACCCAATCTTCTACAGCTTCCACTCGGAACCTTGACACACCATCCTCCTCCAGCTCAGCTTTGGGCACCTCTCAAGTTACCACTCGCCCGCCTGCCGCCACCACCAACACTAGCACCACAGCCGCTTCACTTGATCTGTCAGAGGAGTTATTTACACATCAGTTGGAAGAAATGAGTGATGCACAATCATTATTGCCAGAGGATGTAGATAACAGGGATATGTCTCAGTCAGGCAGCATTACACACATGGACGTACGGTGTGATGATTATATTGTACCCGCTGCTGCTTCCTTTGCCGAGTTGTCAGATACAAGTGAAGCGGTTGATGATGACGATGTGTCTGTGGATGTCATGTGGGTGCCCGCTCGAAGAGAAGAAGAACAGGGGGAAAGTTCAGATGGGGAGACAGAGAGGAGGAGACGAGTTGGAAGCAGGGGGAGGTCGTCGCAAGGAGCTAGTGGCACAGTCAGACAGCATGCATCGGCACCCGGGGTCAGCCAGACAGCAAGCCAATCAACGCATGCTGTTGCCACCACCAGAATGCCGTCATTGCAGAGCTCAGCAGTGTGGCATTTTTTTTGTGTGTCTGCCTCTGACAACAGCGATGCTATTTGCAACCTGTGCCAAAAGAAACTGAGTCGTGGGAAGTCCAACACCCACCTAGGTACAACTGCTTTGCGAAGGCACATGATCGCACATCACAAACGCCTATGGGATCAACACATGAGTACAAGCAGCACACAAACTCAAAGCCGCCATCCTCCTCCTGGTCCAGCATCTTCAGCCACGTCAACCACTGCTGTCCTCCTTGCCCCCTCTCAACCATCCGCCACGCCGTCTCTCGCCTTGAGCAGTTCCTGCTCATCTGCCCACAGTCAGGTGTCTGTCAAGGACATTTTTGAGCGTAAGAAGCCAATGTCACAAAGTCACCCCCTTGCCCGGCGTCTGACAGCTGGTTTGTCTGAACTCTTAGCTCGCCAGCTTTTACCATACAAGCTGGTGGAGTCTGAGGCGTTCAAAAAATTTGTAGCTATTAGGACACCGCAGTGGAAGGTACCCGGCCAAAATTTCTTTGCACAAAAGGCAATCCCCAACCTGTACTCGATTGTGCAAAAGGAAGTAATGGCATGTCTGGCACACAGTGTTGGGGCAAGGGTCCATCTGACCACTGATACCTGGTCTGCAAAGCACGGTCAGGGCAGGTATATCACCTACACTGCTCATTGGGTAAACCTGCTGACGGCTGCCAAGCATGGAATGCGTGGCTCTGCAGAGGAGTTGGTGACACCGCCACAACTTGCAGGCAGGCCTGCTTCCACCTCCTCTACTCCTCCTACTCTATCCTCTTCCATAACCTCCTTGGCTGAGTCCTCTTGTGCTGCTGCGTCTTGTTCCACATCAACGGCACCCCCCCCCCCCAGCTCCCCAGGGGCTATTCCACATCCCGGATACGGCAGTGTCACGCCATCTTGGGGTTGACTTGCCTGAAAGCAGAGAGTCACACCGGACCAGCACTCCTGTCTGCCCTGAACGCACAGGTGGATCAGTGGCTGACTCCGCACTTACTGGAGATCGGCAAAGTGGTGTGTGACAATGGAAGCAATTTGTTGGCGGCATTGAATTTGGGCAAGTTGACACATGTGCCGTGCATGGCACATGTGTGTAATCTGATCGTACAACGCTTTGTGCATAAGTACCCAGGCTTACAGGATGTCCTGAAGCAGGCCAGGAAGGTGTGTGTCCATTTCAGGCATTCCTACACGGCCATGGCGCACTTTTCAGATATCCAGCGGCGAAACAACATGCCAGTGAGGCACTTGATTTGCGACAGCCCGACACGTTGGAATTCAACACTCCTAATGTTCGACCGCCTGCTCCAACAAGAAAAAGCTGTCAATGAGTATTTGTATTACCGGGGTGCTAGGACAGCCTCTGCGGAGCTGGGAATTTTTTTGCCACATTACTGGACGCTCATGCACAATGCCTGTAGGCTCATGTGTCCTTTTGAGGAGGTGACAAACCTAGTCAGTCGCACTGAAGGCACCATCAGCTACATCATCCTATTTGTTTTCTTCCTGTCCTTGCACTGCGAAGAGTGCTGGATCAGGCCGTAGATGAGCATGAAGAGGAAGAGTTGTGGTCACCATCACCACCAGAAACAGCCTTATCGGCATCGCTTGCTGGACCTGCGGCAACGCTGGAAGAGGATTGTGAGGAAGAGGAGTCAGAGGAGGAATGTGGCTTTGAGGAGGAGGAGGAAGACCAACCACAACAGGCATCCCAGGGTGCTCGTTGTCACCTATCTGGTACCTGTGGTGTTGTACGTGGCTGGGGGGAAGAACATACCTTCAGTGAGATCACTGAGGACGAGGAATGGGACATGAGTAGCTCGGCATCCAACCTTTTGCAAATGGGGTCTTTCATGCTGTCGTGCCTGTTGAGGGACCCTCGTATAAAAAGGATGAAGGAGAACGACCTGTACTGGGTGGCCTTGCTACTACACCCCTGGTATAAGCAGAAAGTGCCTGAAATGTTACAGAATTACCGCAAGTCGGAAAGGATGCAGCAGTTCCAAAATAAATTAAAAAGTATGCTTTACACAGCATATAAGGGTTATGTCACAGCACAACGGGAATCTAACAGTGGAAGAGGTGAAAGTAATCCTCCTCCTTCCACGACCACGCTGGCAAGGACAGGACGCTTTACAGACGTGTTGTTGATGGAGGACATGCAGAGCTTTTTAAGTCCTACGCATCGCCACAGCCCTTCGGGGTCCACCCTCAGAGAACGGCTCGACCGACAGGTAGCAGGCTACCTCGCCTTAACTGCAGATATCGACACTCTGAGGAGCGATGAACCCCTTGACTACTGGGTGTGCAGGCTTGACCTGTGGCCTGAGCTATCCCAATTTGCAATAGAACTTCTGGCCTGCCCCGCTTCAAGTGTCCTGTCAGAAAGGACCTTCAGTGCAGCAGGAGGTATTGTCACTGAGAAGAGAAGTCGCCTAGGTCAAAAAAGTCTAGATTACCTCACCTTTATTAAGATGAATGAGGGATGGATCCCGAAGGGACTGACAGTGAGCGATACATTAGACTAAAAAAGGCCTGATGAGATGAGCTGCCTTGGGCTAAAAATGGTCCACACGCTGCTGTATTTTATCTCTGAATGCCGGATGACTTGCGCACTTTCTGCCTGGGAAACAAACATAAATTTTTCTGGCCGCTGCTACAGCAAAAATACCTAATTTTTCAGGCATGTGTACATGCCTAATTTTTCGGGCCTCTGGTGCTGCACTCTGGCTTCAAAAACCAAACAAAAAAAAGGCACATACATGTGTCAATTCCCCTTCGTGATCGTTACCTTGTTGTGGTGAAGGGGCTTGCGTATCACAATGAAGCGACCACCTCTATGAGTGTGTTGGCAATGGCAATGTTGGCACACCCCAGATGATCAGGTCGTTGCTTCATAGTGAACAGACCAAAAGCGAACGGCTGGATAATTTTGCATAGAAAAAACATTAATTTTCTTTGTGATCATCTAAGGTGATCACTAAAGCCTACTAGGCCAACAATGGGCCCACACTGCAGAATCATTGTTTTCTGGGTCACTTAACTGTCACTAAACTACCTCAGCACAACCATAGGCTTTGAAAAACTCCCATCGCCTGCAATCTCCCAAACGTGCGCACGAGCACAGTCATAACTACACCAAGATTGACGCATAGAGGTATAAAATTTATGTCATGAGTGTGTCAACTATTGACAACTCTTTGCGGTTGTCTAAAATCTATTCCATACACGTCCCCTGATAGGGGACGTAACAGGAATTAAACTTATAAGAATAGTACTACTTAACACACCACTCATATCTGGTGGCACATTAGATTGCACGCGCAGTGCCTCAAATTTGATGTAGGAGGACCGACCAAGCATCTTTTTCCATCTCCCGGTTCCTAAAATCTATTCCATACACATCCCCTGATAGGGGACGTAACAGGGATTAAACTGATTGGAATAGTACTGCTTAACACACCTTATAATAATGCAGAGAGAGGCAACGCAGAGAAAGGAGTCTGAAGAAGAGGAGTCAGAGGAGGAAGGTGGCTTTGAGGAGGTGGAAGACCAAACACAGCAGGCGTCCCAGGGGGCTTGTTGTCACCTTTCGGGGACCCTTGGTGTTGTACGTGGCTGGGTGGAGGAAGAGACCTTCAATGACATCAGTGAGGACAAGGAACGGAACATGGCTAGCTTGGTATCCAACCTTGTGCAAATGGGGAGTTTGCAGTTGTGCAAATGGACTGTTTGCGGTTGTTTGCGGTGCGTTAAACAGGGAGTTTGGTCTGTCACTGTGAAACGGGCGTAACCGTTACACTACCTGATCGATACAACATCATACCTTATCGTATACACACACTGGATGTTTTAAAGCACGTTATTCCAAACAATTTAAGAATGTTAGGTGATTTATGCCCTTTATGGATTAAAACCCGACTCTGCGTCAACTACGTAATTTTCCATGAGAGTTTTGCCATGGATCCCCCTCTGGCATGCCATAGTCCAGGTGTTAGTCCCCTTGAAACAACTTTTCCATCACTATTGTGGCCAGAAAGAGTCCCTGTGGGTTTTAAAATTCGCCTGCCCATTGAAGTCAATGGCGGTTCGCCCGTTCGCAAACATTTGCGAAAATCCGCGTTCGCCGTTCGCGAACGGAAAATTTTATGTTCGCAACATCTCTACCCCCTATCTGCTGCTCTGTCTCTCCCTCTGAACTCCCCTCCTCTTCCTCTCTTATGGGCACCCACGTGAAAACCTTCGACACGTCATTGTCGTCACCTTCACCACTACTGACAGTAGAGATCTCAAAGTAGTCAGCAACAGCTGGGACCTCCATCCTTGGGCTGATCTGGGTACTGTCATAAGACCGCTGGGTGGCAGCCGTTGCTGCCTCCTCTTCCTGATCCAATGCCAAGAATGGCTGCACATCGGTAAGGTCTGGGAATGGATGGGAAAATAATTCCTCTGACTCAAGTGAACGGGCTATGGTGGTGGTGGTGTCTTTGGGGGTGCACACAGCAGAGAATGAGGAAGTCTGAGTGGGCCACTCAACCAACTCTGGTGCATCCTTTGACGTTATTGCACGCACCTTCTCCAACTTCCCACTTAGGCTCTGGCCTGGTGCACCTGCCCGACCCCTGCGGAATGGTCTGCCTCTTCCTCTGCCTGTCATTTTCAAAATGACACTATGATAAAGTCGTTATAGAAGAGCAGTATTTGTGGAAACAGGTATATCTCAGGACTCAATCAATATTTGGCGGAAGCTGGCATATAAAACCCCTTAATCAATATTTTGTGGAAGCCGGTGTATCGCAGGCCTCAATCTAGATTTGGTGGAAGCCGGTATATCAATCCCTCTATCAGTATTTTGTGGAGACGGGTATATAGAACCCCTTAATGAGTATTTGGCGGAAGCTGGTATATTAAACCTCTTAATCAATATTTGGTGGAAGTCGGTGTATCACACCCCTCAATCAGTATTTTGTGGAAGCAGGTATATCAAACCCCTTAATCATTATTTTGTGGAAGCTGGTATATCGCACCCCTTAATAGAAAAAAATTGGGGGGCAACACCTATATCGCACCAGTCGCAATTAGTTATTCCAATAGTGTTTGTCCCTTTTATCTAGCTGCGGTATCTCAGCATAACCGCACACAACTGCTGCACAATACAAATGCACTATATCATACTTTCTATGTTACAAGGTATATTAAAAGTATATCACACCCCTCAATCATTTTTATAAAAAAAAAATTGGGGGGGAAACAGGTATATCACACTAGTAGAAATGATTTGTTCCAATAGCGTTTGTCCCTCTATCTAGCTGCAGTATCGCAGCAGAACTGCACACAACTGCTGAACAATACAAATGCACTATAATATACTTTCTATGTTGGAAAGGATATTATAAGTATATCACACCCCTCAGTATGTCACACCTATCGATAGCACACCTATACCAGTCCTTAAAAGGACTTTTGTGGCCCTATTACCTAGCCTTTGGTGTCCCTAACAGTCTGTCTCTGCTCCACACAGCAACCTCTCCCTACACTGGCAAAAAAGTGACGGAGAGCTGAGCATAGGAAGGGACAGACAGTGTAGTGTAGTGAGTGTTATTGGAAGTGTGAGTGTTATTGGAAGATTTTTATTTGAAAAACTTTTCAGAGACCCAACAGTCCTTTTAAGGTGTGACCGCAGCAATATATATTTTTAGCTCATCCTGCGCTACATAGCGTCTAATAGGCAACTGAGGACAGTTAAATTATATGCGTCACATCTCCGGTGTAAAGTGTGCGCATCCCGAAATAATCAGTGACATCCAGCGTACTTTTTCCGTAGATTGTGTGCGCCTCTGACAGTGACATTACCAGGGCCACATCTGAAGTGTAAAGTGTGCACTTCAAAAATGTATCTGTGACATAAAGTGTACTTTTTTGCGTAGACGCTGCGGACAGTGACATTACCGGTGGTACCTCTCCTGTATAACATTTCCTCATCCTAAACACCTGTGACATTCCCTGAAATTTTTCATTAGCCGCTGGTGACAGCATTAACATTATCTGCAGGATATCTCCTGTGTGACGTTTCCACATCCAAAATACCTTTTTTATTTGTTTGCGCATACACTTTAAAATCCTATGCTACTGTACGTGAGACAGACTTTCAATCATATATAATATTTAATATGAAGAAGGCGAGCAGTAAGGGACAGGGTAGTGGCCGTGGTGCTGATGGTGCAGGCAGAGGCCGTGGCCCTGGGAGCGGTGAAACTGTGCCTGCTGCCAGAGCACAAGAAAAACAATCATCCACGATACCTAGCTTCATGTCCCAGTTTGCAGGGCGGTGTAGGACACCTCTCTTAAAGTCAGACCAGTGCGACCAGGTGGTTGGTTGGATTGTAGCGTCCAGTCGCTTAAACTCCACCCTGTCTTCCAATAAGTCCAGTCTCAGTAGCCAAGAGTCTGCTCAACCCAATCCTCACCCTGATCCTCCTTCCTCCCACCATGGAGAGTCTGGGCAAACAAATGATCCCACAATCGGATATTTTGAGGAGCTCTTTTTAGCGCCATTCCTTGATTTGGCCCTGTCGCCAAGCACGCTTGAAGAGGGACATATCTTGTGCCCTGATTTCCAAACTCTTGAGCATCCATAATCACAAGAATATGACCATGGGGAATGGCAATTACTGTTTAATGAAGTGGATGATGAAGAGACACAGTTGCCAATAACTCAACGGAAATTACTGTCTCAAGAGGTTGATGTAGAGGATGAGACACAGTTGTCAATCACTGAGGTTGTTATAGGTCAAGAAGTCAGGAGGATAAGCAGAGTGAGGAGGTGGGGTATGATAAAGTCACTGACCCAACCTGGGACGGTGGAAAGCCGAGTGAGGACAGCATTACTGCGGGGGAGGGATCTGCTGCACCGCAACAGGCTGGAAGAGGCAGTGTGGCGGCAAAAGGGAGAAGGCGGGCTACACCAAACAGTGTTGCAACTGTTCTTCGGAGCACCCTCTTGCCGAAATCTCCCTTGCCAAGGGGTAGGTGTTCCGCAGTATGACGCTCTTTTGAGGAAAGTGCGGACAACAAAAGAATTGTAATTTGTAACCTATGCTATACAAAAATGAGCAGGGGTGTGAACACTAGCAGCCTCTCCACCACATGGCATCAAAGCACCGTAATAGGTGGGCCAAATGCCTGGGTCCACAATATGTGTCTGCTGGTCACACCACTGCATCCTCTTCCCATGTGTTACGTGCTGGTAATCCCATGTCCAAGACGCAGGCCCAGATGCCTCCCATCCTGCACCAGGACCTTCGCAAGCACCATCAGCGACCACGTCCACTTCTAAATCTAAGTGCAGCGTCTAAATGTCCTTACCCCAGGCATTTGAATGCAAACGCAAATACACAGCCACCCACCCACAGGCCATAGCACTAAATGCGCAGATTTCCAAATTACTGGCCCTGGAAATGTTGCTATTTAGGCTTGTGGACACTGAGGCGTTCCACAGCCTGATGTCGGCGGCCTTCCCTCGTTACGCAGTCCCAAGCCGCCACTATTTTTCAAGTTGTGCCGTGCCCGCCTTACACCAACATGTGTCCTATAACCTCATGCGTGCCCTGACCAACGCAGCTACTGGGAAGGTCCACTTAATCACGGACACATGGACAAGTGCATTTGTCCAGGGATGTTACATTTCCCTGACTGCACACTGGGTGAATGTTGTGGAGGCCGGGAGCGAGTTGTACCCTGGGATGGCACAGGTGCTACCGATGCCAAGGATTGCGGGCCCTACGTCAATCAAGTTTTCCGAGAGCACCTATGTTAGTAACTCCAACCCCCACTTCTCCTCCTCCTCCTCCTCCTCCTCCACTTCCACCTCCAAATTATCCATGTGTAGCACCAGTCAGTCATCAGTCAGTAGCTGAAAGCAGTGTAGCAATGCAGTGGGGAAGTGGCAACAGGCCTATCTGAAGCTGATAAGCTTAGGGGACAAACAGCACATCGCCGCAGAGCTGTGGAAGGGGATAAGAGACCTGACTGAGCTGTGGCTCTTGCCACTCAACCTAGAACCAGGCATGGTTGTGTCTGATAATGGCCGTAAATTTGTGGCATCTTTGGAGCTCGGCAAGCTCAGACACATCCCATGCCTAGTCCACTTCTTAAACTTATTGGTTCAGCGGTTTCTCAAAACCTACCCCAATTTGCCTGAGCTACTGGTAAAGATGCGCCATGTGTGTACACATTTATACAAGTCCTCGACAGCTTCAGCCGGTCTGTCAATGCTGCAGCAGCACTTGAAATTGCCAGCTCACCGACTGTTGTGTGACGTTAGCACACACTGGAACTCGACATTCCACATGTTGGCCAGGCTTTGTGAGCAGCAGAGGGCAGTAGTGGAATTGTCACGGGGTTCCGAAGGTGCACTGGGTCCCCCATTGCCCGCAGAACTGTTGCTTAGCTTTTGGAATGAGGTTCTGTGTTTGACCTCATTCCCAGGGCGGCTTTACTAGCTGGGTGGCTCCCTGCTCATAGTCTGCCTTGAGCACCGAGCTGATCACTCGGTGCTCGACTGGTTGGTCTGTCGGTCATGTGACGCTGGCCACGTCACATGACCCTTACTCCCCACTATAAATACAGGCAGCCTGCTGGCTACAGGTTGCCTGTTAATTTCTAGGTTCCTGGCTATTTGTTGGACTGCTGAATACTTACCTGATCCTGTTCCCTGACCATCCTTTTGCCTACTCCTCCTGTACTGCGCTTCCGTCCTGGTATTGTGACCTCGGCTCCCACCTGACTACTCTCTTAGGACTCCTCTTGTACTTCTCTGCTCTCCTGGTATTTATGACCCCGGCTTCTCCTGACAATTCTCTGCTTGCTCCATTTGTACTTTGCAGCTTTCCTGGTATTGACTCGGTCCGTTCACGTCCTGTTGTTTGTTTGTCTGTCATCCCTGCACTTACTCCAAGTTAGGGATTGCCGTCCAGTTGTCCCCTGTCATTAGGACTCGCGAGGCAAGTAGGCCGGGCCAGGGGTAAGGGTGGAGCGCAGTGGTCACTTCCCTCCCCCCTGTGTGTGTGTGTATGCGACCGTTACAGATTAACAGGCCCAATAACCACTGTATTATGAATCCTCTGGTGACCCTGACTGACCATGTCTCTAATCTGACGCAGAGGGTGCAGGAGTTAGGGGAAAAACTCAGTTCTTTTGAGTTAGGGCAAGGTTCTTCCACTCCTCAGGCCTCCAGTCCGCATTTTGAGCCCCAGATTAAGCTCCCAGAACCCTTTTCTGGAGACCGGAGGAAGTTTCTCTCTTTTAAGGAGAGTTGCAAACTTTACTTCCGTTTGCGCCCCGTGTCCTCTGGCCCCGAGAGTCAACGCGTGGGCATTATCATTTCCCGATTACAGGGTGATCCCCAGGACTGGGCGTTCTCTTTACCTGCTGGCACCAGTTGTTTATATTCTGTGGAGGGGTTCTTTCAGGCCCTAGGTACCCTCTATGATGAACCAGACAGGGCTCTAGTAGCCGAGACGGCTCTAAAGGCACTGGTTCAGGGCAATTTACCAGCAAAGGATTATTGCACCCAATTCAGAAGGTGGTGTGTCCCCTCAGGATGGAAGGAACCAGCCCTGAAGAGTCAGTTCAGGTCAGGTCTGTCTGATAAATTAAAGGATCTTCTGGTCAGTTATCAACTTCCAGAGACCTTAGAGGAGATGATGACCCTTGTTGTCCGACTTGACCGACGGGTTAGAGAGAGACGACAGGAACAACAGTTCTCTTCCCAGATGGTGGTCCAGCCAGAGGCCTATCCCAGAGACAATGCTGAGGTCACCACCGAGAAACCCATGCAGGTTGGCATGACCCGAGGGAATCTTCGCCGCAGACGTGGAGAATGCTTTTACTGTGGAGATCCTGACCATTGGATCAACCAGTGTCCTAAGAAGGTCCTCTCTGTCAAGTCTCCTAAGACAAGGCAACCTAAAGACCAGGTACACCCTGAATTTTCTAAATGTAAGCTTTCGGTACCCATTATGATTTCTCTGGGAGTAGATAAATGGCCGGGTAAGGCCTTTATTGATTCTGGCTCAGCGGCTAGCTTTATTGACTCTGAGTATGCTGTAAGATTGGGTATTCCTATGTTTGCCTTACCAACTCCTATCCATGTCATGGCTATTGATGCTTCTTCTCTTACTGGTGGTACGGTGAGCTTATGTACCTCGGAGATTTCTCTAACCGTGGGTGTGTGCCACTCAGAGAGATGTTCGCTTCTAGTCCTGGAGAACCTACCTGCTGAGGTGGTACTAGGGTTGCCTTGGCTCCGACTACATTACCCCACTATAGATTGGTCCAATGGGGAGTTGGTGAGATGGGGGCCTAAGTGTGACTCGTGCTTGTCCGTGGTACAGGCTGGGGTCTCAGTAAAGTCTGATACTTTACCCTCTGTTGTTAGAGAATATTCTGATGTATTCTCATCACCAACCCCGGAGGTTCTACCCCCCCCATAGACCTTATGATTGTACCATAGAGCTAGTAGAGGGGGCCAAGTTTCCTAAAGGACGAATTTATAATCTTTCTATGCCCGAACGCAAGGCCATGGAAGATTATATTAAGGAGAGCCTTGGTAAAGGGCATATTAGACCTTCTGTCTCTCCTATGGGGGCGGGGTTTTTCTTCGTTAAGAAAAAAGATGGTGGTCTTAGGCCATGTATCGATTACCGGAGATTAAATAAAATCACTGTCCAGAATAGATACTCCCTCCCATTGATTCCGGATTTATTTAACCAGGTTCTGGGGGCAACCTGGTTTTTCCAAAATTGACCTGAAAGGGGCATACAATCTAATCCGAATCAAGGAGGGAGACGAATGGAAGACGGCGTTCAATACTCCGGTAGGACACTTTGAATATCAAGTGATGCCTTTTGGACTCAGCAATGCCCCAGCTGTGTTCCAAAACTTCATGAATGACATTCTTAGGGAGTACTTAGGTAAATTTGTTTATTGTCTATCTTGACGACATTTTGATATTCTCTCCTGACTTCGAATCCCATGTGTCTCATGTTAGACAAGTATTAGAGGTGTTGAGGGAGAATCAGCTATCCGCTAAAAAGGAGAAATGTGTCTTTGGTGTGCAGGAGATTCTGTTTCTAGGGCATGTTCTGACTCCTCACGCCTTCAAGATGGATCCTGGTAAGGTACTAGCAATTAAGGAATGGGTAAGACCTTCATGCTTAAAGGCCTTACAATGGTTCTTAGGTTTCGCCAATTAGTATCGTAAATTTATTATGAATTTTTCCGTAATTGCTAAACCATTGACCGACCTTACTAAGAAAGGGGCGGATTTGGAGAATTGGTCTACTGAGGCCATTTCTTCATTTGAAAAATTAAAAAAGGCATTCAGTAGCGCTCCCATTCTGATCCAGCCTGATCAGGAGAAACCTTTCATTGTGGAGGTGGATGCGTCCGAGGACGGCGTAGGAGCAGTCCTTTCACAAGGTCCTGCTAGCCTCACTAATCTGAGACCATGTGCCTTCTTCTCCAGGAAATTCTCTCCCACGGAGAGAAACTACGACATAGGGAATAGGGAGCTGCTGGCCATTAAATGGGCATTTGAGGAGTGGAGGCATTTCCTGGAGGGGGCAAGACATTGTGTAACTGTTGTCACTGACCATAAAAACCTTATGTTTCTCGAGTCTGCTAAGAGGTTGAATCCCCGTCAAGCCAGATGGGCTCTGTTTTTTACTCGTTTTGATTTTTCCATCACGTTCAGGCCGGGAAGTAAAAATGTGAAGGCGGACGCATTATCTCGGAGCTTCCAGGCTTTTCAACCTACTGAGGTACCACCTGAATCCATCCTACCAGCAAAAATCTTCTTAGCAGCTCTTACCCAGGATATCTCGGCTCGCATTAGGTCTGAACAACATCTGGCACCGGTATCCACCCCAACAGATAAGTTGTTTGTTCCCGTACAATTTCGTCTCCAGCTGTTGGGTGAGTGTCACGATTCTGCCTTTTGTGGACATCCGGGTGTTGAGGGCACTAAGAATCTGGTTTCTAGATCTTATTGGTGGCCCACTCTAACTAGGGATGTCAAGTCCTACTTGTCAGCCTGTGAGGTTTGTGCCAGGTCCAAGACACCTAGGACTCGCCCTGCTGGTAACCTACGACCCCTACCCATTCCCAGATGACCCTGGTCCCATATCTCGATGGACTTTATAACTGACCTACCGCTGGCGGAGGGTAAGACTGTGGTTTGGGTAGTGGTCGATAGGTTTAGCAAGATGGTTCATTTCATTCCCCTGTCTAAACTTCCGAATGCTAAAACCCTGGCGTCTATTTTTGTGAGAGAGATTGTTCGTTTACATGGCATCCCGGAAAATATTGTTTCTGACAGGGGTGTGCAGTTTGTGTCCAAATTCTGGAGGGCCTTCTGTCAAAGATGTAAAATTTCATTGTCTTTTTCTTCTGCCTACCATCCTGAGAGTAATCGGCAGACTGAATGCCTTAATCAGTCTGTGGAACAATTCTTGAGGTTGTATGTTGCTGATGACCAGCAATTATGGGTTAAATACCTTCCATTGGCTGAATTTGCTTTGAATAACCGTGTCAATTCTTCTGCTGGGGTCTCCCCTTTCTTTTGTAACCATGGTTTTCATCCCCGTTTTCATTCTGGGTCGTCCGTCTCCTCCTCTAACCCTGAAGCGGATAAACTCTCCTCCGAACTGTGCACAGTTTGGGCCCGGGTTCAATCGAACCTAGAAAAGGCTCAATGTTCTCAAAAACTCAAGGCCGATAGGAGACGTTCAAGGGGGGTAAACTTTCAGGTTGGGGATAAAGTATGGTTGTCCTCCAAGAATCTATCTCTCAAGGTAACTTCTAAAAAATTTGCTCCTCGTTTTATTGGACCATATAAGATCACGGAAGTGATTAACCCGGTATCTTTTAGGTTGGAGCTGCCTGAGTCATTCCACATTCATAATGTGTTCCATAAATCTCTGCTTAAAAAATATTTTGAACCGGTAGTACCATCAAAAGCCTCGCCTCCGCCGTTACTTGTTAATGATGCTGTCGAGTATGTGGTGTCTAAAATAGTGGATGTAAGGAAGGTGCGTAATTCCTTGCAGTACCTGATTCACTGGAAGGGGTATGGACCTGAAGAGAGATCTTGGGTACCTGCCAGGGAGGTTCATGCTCCTAGACTTGTTCGTAAATTTAATTTAGAACACCCTGAAAAGCCATCGCCTGAAGTCTTGGGTCCGGTGGCCCCTCGTAAAAGGGGGGGTACTGTCACGGGGTTCCGAAGGTGCACTGGGTCCCCCATTGCCCGCAGAACTGTTGCTTAGCTTTGGGAATGAGGTTCTGTGTTTGACCTCATTCCCAGGGCGGCTTTACTAGCTGGGTGGCTCCCTGCTCATAGTCTGCCTTGGTTGGTCTGTCGGTCATGTGACGCTGGCCACGTCACATGACCCTCACTCCCCACTATAAATACAGGCAGCCTGCTGGCTACAGGTTGCCTGTTAATTTCTAGGTTCCTGGCTATTTGTTGGACTGCTGAATACTTACCTGATCCTGTTCCCTGACCATCCTTTTGCCTACTCCTCCTGTACTGCGCTTCCGTCCTGGTATTGTGACCTCGGCTCCCACCTGACTACTCTCTTAGGACTCCTCTTGTACTTCTCTGCTCTCCTGGTATTTATGACCCCGGCTTCTCCTGACAATTCTCTGCTTGCTCCATTTGTACTTTGCAGCTTTCCTGGTATTGACTCGGTCCGTTCACGTCCTGTTGTTTGTCTGTCTGTCATCCCTGCACTTACTCCAAGTTAGGGATTGCCGTCCAGTTGTCCCCTGTCATTAGGACTCGCGAGGCAAGTAGGCAGGGCCAGGGGTAAGGGTGGAGCGCAGTGGTCACTTCCCTCCCCCCTGTGTGTGTGTGTACGCGACCGTTACAGGAATACCAACATGGTTGTCGCCTTTCCAGTCAGCTTCCGCTATTCACAAGCGAGGAGTGGGCATGGATGTCTGACTTTGTGAGGTTTTAAGAAACTTTGAGGAATCAACACAGATGGTGAGCGGCAATAACGCTATTGTCACAGTAACCATCCCACTTCTGTGTCTACTCAAACGCTTGCTGCTCACAATTTAGGTCGACGCTTTGCATGTGGAAGACGTGGAAATGGAGGAAGACATTACAAAGGGTGATGGCCAGACCACCCTCAGTTCGTCTTCTCAGTGCAAATTGGTCGATGATGAGGAGGAGCAGAAGACAGTTGCCTCCGCTACAGAAGGTATGGAAGTTTAATTCCATCTTTTCAGCATGGATGGGCAGAAGAGGAGAATGAGGAGATTGAGAGTGATCCTCCTGATGACGACAGCGAAGTCTTGCTTGTTGGTACTCTGGCACACATGGCTGACTTTATGTTAGGCTGTCTTTCCAGCAACATGCGCGTTCACCCTTCTCAGCCCCTGCTACAAAGAGAACTTTTCATCTCTCATTCCTCTGATGGAGAGGACAAGCAAAATGGCGCAATAGCATTAGATCCTTGTTGAAAAATTGTTCCAAAAATTTCCATCTGTCAATGCTGGCGGCAGAGGCCGCAGTTCCTTGGGCAACTCAGGAGGGTAGACAAGAGGAACACACAGCAGTTCCAACAGAAGCAGGGCAACACTCTTCAAAGCCTGGGACAGTTTCATGACACCCCGCCAGCACCCTTACCCTGATGCGTGGCCTAGTGTCACAAGGAGGGAAGAATTTTGAAAGATGGTGAAGGAGTACATAGCAGACCGTGTCAGCATCCTCAATGATCCCTCAATGCCTTACAACTACTGGGTGTCCAAGCTGGACACGTGGCAGGAACTGGCGCTCTACGCCTTGGAGGTGCTGGCCTGCCTTGCCACCAGCGTTTTGTCTGAGCGGGTATTTAGTGCTGCTAGTGGTATTATAACAGCTAAGCGTATCCACCTGTCAACTGAAAATGCTGACAGGTTGACTCTTATAAAAATGAGGCCTGGATTTACCATGACTTCTCGACTCCACCAGAGGAAAGCTGATGAACATAAAGGCACTTTAAATGTGGTGTTTATAATTTACTGAATACACTGTATTCCCATGCACCTCTTCCTCCACAAACAAGGGTATATTATAGAATATTCCTTTTCTCATCCTCCTTCTCCTCTCCCATCATATCAACATGCTTATTCGTAGCATATAGCTCACCAGCACTAGTAATGAGCGGCAGGGGCAATATATTTGAATTTGCGATATTTCGCAAATATTTTGTAGTAGATTCATCATATATTCGTGAATTTGCGAATTCAAGATTATATTATTGATTGCGAAAATTGGTAATGTATTATTTCCGTAATGCGCGCAAAATACCGGCGTGGGGTGGGCAACTTTTCTATTGGTTGCTAGGGATGTTGCTAAGCTGTGACAAAGCCTTCTCATTGACCCACAAGCTAGAAGAAGGGAGGGATGATCACCTGATATGTACTGTGTTAAAAAAATAAAAATAAACAAATATTCGTCATTACGAATGTATAGCACTATATTATAAATATTTGTGAATTCTAGAACTACCGATATATCCGCAAAAAAAATTTGCTTTTAGAATATTCGCGCTCAACACTAACCAGCAGGCCCTCGCATATAATTTTTTACAGGGTCAGCTCACCAGCAGGCCTTCACCTTCAATCTTTTACAGGGTCAGCTCACCTGAAGGCCCTCGTCTATAATTTTTTAGAGGGTAAGCTCACCAGCAGGCCCTCACCTACAATGTTTTACTGGGTCAGCTCACCAGCAGGCCCTCACCTAATTATACCTAATAGGTAATATGCGCACATGATGCCTTGCTTGGAGGTGATAGCCTTTTTCTCAGGCTCCCTCTCCGGAATCGAACCCCGATTCCCCGTTACCTGTAGTCACCATGGTTTGCGCTGACACTAACATTGAAAGTTGATAGGCTAGACATCCGAATGGATCGTCACCGTTACGGGGGCGTATGATTGGCCCCAGGTTATCTAGATTCACCAAAGCGGCAGTAGGCCCTCACCCATAATGTTTTAGATGGTCAGATCAGTAGGCCCTCGCTCCTAATGTTTTTAAAGGGGCACCAGCAGGCCATCAATCATAATTTTTCAAGGCTATATATGATGCTCTCCTTTTTGTGTAACAGAGGTCATATTGGAGTGTCGGTTCCTTGTAATTTATGTCAGCTCTTTCACTTAGTGCATAGGGTTTATGAGTGTAGGAGTCCCACTACATGAACAATTGTACCACAATGTGAATGAGGCCCTCCTTTATGTGATATACAGGTTGTATCGGAGTGCCTCCTCCTTGTAATTTTTGGCAGCACTTGCACTTTATATACAAGTAAATATACAGGAAAGAATGTTTCCTAACAATTGTTCCTCTAAAATCGATTTTATCTTCGTTTTTGTGCGTATTATTGTCAGTCTGTAAAAGTGGCGTACCCTGAACATATGAAACCATTTGGTACGGAGCTATATCCCTGGTGGTGACACAAAGGAAAAAGAAGCCGGTTTACATGGTGCGGCTTTTGCCTTCCATGTAAGAATAGAACCAAAGACAATAAAAAGAGAAGCTTACAAACTATTCATTCTAACAAGAGGGATTTAGATTTTAAAATAAAAAGGGGTCGTCAAGTTTAACTGATATGACTGGGGTAACGGGAAACTTAACTGTTGAATAATCAGATTTCTTCTTATTGATAATGCCTTTATTAAATCCTTCTATAGTAATTTGTCTAGTCTTTTTTATAATCGGGGTGGGATTTTTCTTTAACACCAAATAGGTGTGTTCATCTGACAATAATCTCTGCAATTCCTTTTCATATTTGTCCACATCCATTATAACAATACCCCCCCCCCCCCCCCCCCCCCCCGCGTCTGCCGGCTTTATTACAATGCTAGAATAAGATTCAAGATTCCTCAAAGCAGTTTTTTCTTCACGTGTTAACTTGTAATGTTTTGGTTTAGTATCCATCTTGTCCAATTCATTAAGCAGACCCCTTTTAAATGCTCTTTATTTTTGGGGAAAAAGGTGGATTTGCCACGCAGCGGAGTGTGAATCACTCCATTGTCCGTTCCTGCATTTTTAAGAGGGGGTGTCTGGTTACTTAGGCAATATTTCAAGATATTTAGTTTCTTGATTATATTTGTGAACATCTAGGAAAACCTTGAACTTATTGGGTTTGTTGGTCGGCGCAAATTCTAATCCCTTCCCTAATATTCTTTTTTCTGGTTCAGTGAGGGAATACGAGCTGAGGTTAAAAATTCCCCTTAGTTCTCCCTGCTATTTTTGGGTTTTGGGCTTAGGTTTCCCCTTCCCTCTCCTTTCTCTATATGACTTTTTTTTAGAGGTGTCGTACTGACACTTCTGTGTTGTTCCCTATCCTTTAAATTGTTCCTCTGTATACCCTTCATCGTTTGGTATGGAAATTTTTATTCATTCTGAGTGATAACTTTCTCGCTCTGTGTTTGCATCATTGTAGCTGGCTCTCCTCTATTCACCTGATTCAGATAATAGGGTCTATAGTGAGCATTATCTCCTCTATATGCATAATGGAGGTTATATGTTGTGGCATTGGCTGTTTTTGCACATAATGATTCTTAAAAGGTATTGTCCATTGCTCTATTATATCCCGACCGATTTATAAAAAAAATGCTTAGATTAGGTTGTAAATAGTTAACAGATTGAGTATTATATTTATTTGCTACTTATGTATAATTATGGTGCATTAAGATTGAGGATCTACTGTTCTAATTATGCAAATGATATTGGGTTGTTGCCAAATTGGAGTAAAGAAGGGGCGGGATCTAAGTGGTTTTAAAAAAAAAAAAAGCCGCCCAGTATGGGAAAGCGTGTTCGCCCCTTGATGAAGCGTCAAACGAAACCCGCGTCGGGCTTGGACTAAAGAGGACAAAGATTTTTTTATGATATGCTTTAAACTCATCTATGTTTGTGAGTATAATAAACTTTCTATAATTGTCCCTGGTTGATGGTGTTTCACCATTTGTGCGACCCCTTTTTTAATCCAGAGTTGCTCAAGGAGTAAAGAGCGTCCTAAGTGGATACCGATGTGTCCCTATATCTGAAGGTGCATATGGCTCCAAACTAAAGAGGAACACCTCCAGTGAATTCTGAGCAGCGCAGTCCGATACCGATAAAGACTTACCTGTGTGAGTATCTTCCGACAGTTTTTCTCCACAGTGCCAGACAACTAAAACATTACAGTGTTCAAGATCTGCAGGATTAAAATAAGCCTTGTGCATTAAAACACAAACCTAGGCACCACAGCCCTATAGCAGAAGATGAAGTGGTATCACCAGTTACTGTGGAAATGACTGCCAGCTAGTGCAACAAGAGTGTCCTCCTTCTCCCAGTCTTATTTGCAGCAGCCAGGCCACATATACATGCAGTACAGTGTTCTTGTCATCATCATCATCATAAGTTACTACTTCTCCTGCTCAGACTACTCCTCCCATACCTACTCAGCCGCACTGTCAGCCATTGATAATGGAATGTACCATCATTCTGCTGGTGAGCAATCTTAACTCCCACCTAGCCAAGTTGCTGGTAGTACTGTCACTGTCATACAACTTAATGGATCCTACTGCCTTTAAGAGGATGATGGTGTGCGCTAAGTCTCACTGAAAGATACCTAGCCACTATCACTATCTGCTTGTGCTGTCACATAGTCGAGATGTGGGCTGCTCCTTGCAATTCTCGCTGTGTGGCAAGGTGCACACCACTATGGACAATTGGAGCAGCTGTTAGGCTACATTCACACGTCAGTATTTTTCTATATCCCGATTTTCGGTCCGTTTTTTGCGGATCCGTTGTTCCTGAAAATGTTTCCGTATGTCATCCGTTTTTTGCGGATCCGCAAAAAACGAAAACATGTATAAATTTCAATAAGCAAATAAAGTTGTTTGGATTTCTTTGAAAAAACATTGTGCTGTCCGATTTTTTCCAGGACCCATTAAAAAAGAATAGGTACAGAACTGGTCCAGATCTGTTCCGCATAAAACGGAACCGATCAGGAAAGAAAAAACGCACGTGTGAATGGACCCTTATGGGAAGGGACAGTACATGTCTTTCATGGCCCATTGGAGGTCCCGGGCTACATGAGAAACCTTGGCGTGGTGCCCGGGCTTAGACATATTCTACACCGTTGGACATGTTGACTAATCTCTCAATTTTAAAATCAGTTTGAGGGTTTAGTAAGACTTCAGAGTGCACCTGTCTTTGCTATTATTTTGTTATATTGTTATATTGATTATGACATCCACACAATTGCTACCTTGTGTAGGATGTCTATTGTGGTACTTGTGGTTCGCTGCGGGCATCCTCCACCGTATGCATTTTTGCTGGGGATCGCCATTAGCAACGGGCCACAAGTGCAGGATTTGCTCCCCAATATATATATGCACGACTGCATGTGGGTTTGAGCACCTCCTGCTAATACCACGCTAGTCTTTTCAGTTTGTATATATAGAGATTCCTGGAGGTGTATAAACTCCAATTTAAATGTGCCTGTTTTCCATCTACAGGCTACATTTAGGTGCACCTGTGAAGCCTGGGACATAGCAGCCAGTCTTGAGTAGGACTCGCAGACTCCTCCCTCCTCCCATTGCAAGCATGGTTACATGCTGGAGGTAACTGGTGAGCTGTTTGTGAGTCTGCCTTATGCCCCTGTAATTTGCCCACTGGCTCCTGGTATTGCCCATATGGCTCAGTTAGGAGAGTGTTAGGTCCCGGGCTACTTTAGAAACCTTGGCGTGGTGCCCGGGCTTAGACATGTCCTACACCGTAGGACATGTTGACTAATCTCTCAATTTTAAAATCAGTTTGAGGGTTTAGTAAGACTGCAGAGTGTACCTGTCTTTGCTATTATTTTGTTATATTGATTATGACATCCACACAATTGCTACCTTGTGTAGGATGTCTATTGTGGTACTTGTGGTTCGCTGCGATCATCCTCCACCGTATGCATTTTTGCTGGGGATCGCCATTAGCAATGGGCCACAAGTGCAGGATTTGCTCCCCTAGATATATGCACGACTGCATGTGGGTTTGAGCACCTCCTGCTAATACCACGCTAGTCTTTTCAGTTTGTATACCATTGGAGCTGTAGCAAGAAGGCCAGGTCCTATTGACACCACATTTGTGTAGGCCTGGTTCCTGTACCAGGCACTTATCTGACACCTCAACATATTTCTCCATGGACATTCTCCCTGGGGAGCAAATACTGCAAATGTAATCTGTTGCTAACAGCAATCCCCAGCAAAAATGCATACAATGTAGGATGCCCACAACGGACCACATGTACCACAAGGACATCCAAAACAGGATAGCCTAATATGCCGATGTGATGGATTCTAAAAAAAAAGAACCCCCAGTTAGAAATGTGCAACAGCATTTGGGGCTTTGAGCAGTTTTTGCCTTTTAAGACCTATGTAGGATCTATTTGTGGTACATGTGGTCCGTTGCTGGCATCCTCCATTGTACGCATGTTTGCTGGGGATTACTGTTAGCAATGGATCACATGTGCGCAATTTGCTCCCCCATCTAGAAATGTGTTACAGCATTTGGGGTCTTGAGCATCTTTTCTGCCATTTAAGACCAGTCCAGGATGTATTATTTAGGTGAACCTGTGCATCCTGCGGTATTTTCTCCGGCCAAATACCGTAAGAGGGACTGAACTGAAGACATTCTGGTACATACCGAACGGATGGCTTTCCATTCAGAATGCATTAGGATAAAACAGAAGCATTTTTTTCCGGTATTAGGTCCCTGTGATGAAACTCAATACCGGAAAACTGTGTAATAAATCATACTTTTTCCACAGTTTCTTTGGAGTCGGTAGTCATTCCTCCTGCTGTTGTAGGCTGTATTCTTTTTTTGTTTTTTTTGCAGGAGGAATTCCTAGCGACTACTACAAACTCCAAAGAAACAGTGGAAAAAGTTGGGTTTATTACCCAGTACAATACATCCAATATACGGATACAAAAAAGTTTAGAGAAACATTGGCATATCCTTCTGCAGGATCCATATCTAGCCAAACATCTTTTCTGTACTCCGAAAATCACATACAGACGTGCACCTACCATCAAATATATACTGGCCCCGAATAGACCAAGACAACATACTCAAACAAAAGGGGAAAGTATACACAACCGAGAATGGTAGCTGCAGATGTGGGGCAAAAAACTGTTTATGCTGCAAAATCATTACACATAAACAAATATCATTCAGCTCCAATCATAATGGGACCATGTTCCCAATAAAATACACTGCTCAAAAAAATAAAGGGAACACAAAAATAACACATCCTAGATCTGAATTAATTAAATATTCTTCTGAAATACTTTGTTTTTTACATAGTTGAATGTGCTGACAACCAAATCACACAAAAATAAAAAAAATGGGAATCAAATTTTTCAACCCATGGAGGTCTGGATTTGGAGTCACCCTCAAAATTAAAGTGGAAAAACACACTACAGGCTGATCCAACTTTGATGTAATGTCCTTAAAACAAGTCAAAATGAGGCTCAGTAGTGTGTGTGGCCTCCACGTGCCTGTATGACCTCCCTACAACGCCTGTGCATGCTCCTGATGAGGTGGCGGACGGTCTCCTGAGGGATCTCCTCCCAGACCTGGACTAAAGCATCTGCCAACTCCTGGACAGTCTGTGGTGCAATGTGACGTTGGTGGATAGAGCGAGACATGATGTCCCAGATGTGCTCAATGGGATTCATGTCTGGGGAACGGGCGGGCCAGTCCATAGCATCAATGCCTTCGTCTTGCAGGAACTGCTGACACACTCCAGCCACATGAGGTCTAGCATTGTCTTGCATTAGGAGGAACCCAGGGCCAACCGCACCAGCATATGGTCTTACAAGGGGTCTGAGGATCTCATCTCGGTACCTAATGGCAATCAGGCTACCTCTGGCGAGCACATGGAGGGCTGTGCGGCCCTCCAAAGAAATGCCACCCCACACCATTACTGACCCAATGCCAAACCGGTCATGCTGGAGAATGTTGCAGGCAACAGAACGTTCTCCACGGCGTCTTAAGACTCTGTCACGTCTGTCACATGTGCTCAGTGTGAACCTGCTTTCATCTGTGAAAAGCACAGGGCGCCAGTGGCGATTTTGCCAAAATTGGTGTTCTCTGGAAAATGAAAAACGTCCTGCACGGTGTTGGGCTGTAAGCACAACCCCCACCTGTGGACGTCGGACCCTCATATTACCCTCATGGAGTCTGTTTCTGACCATTTGAGCAGACACATGCACATTTGTGGCCTGCTGGAGATCATTTTGCAGGGCTCTGGCAGTGCTCCTCCTGTTCCTCCTTGCACAAAGGCGGAGGTAGCGGTCCTGCTGCTGGGTTGTTGCCCTCCTACGGCCTCCTCCACGTTTCCTGATGTACTGGCCTGTCTCCTGGTAGCGCCTCCATGCTCTGGACACTACGCTGACAGACACAGCAAACCTTCTTGCCACAGCTCGCATTGATGTGCCATCCTGGATAAGCTGCACTACCTGAGCCACTTGTGTGGGTTGTAGACTCCGTCTCATGCTACCACTAGAGTGAAAGCACCGTCAGCATTCAAAAGTGACCAAAACATCAGCCGGGAAGCATAGGAACTGAGAAGTGGTCTGTGGTGACCACCTGCAGAACCACTCCTTTATTGGGGGAGTCTTGCTAATTGCCTATAATTTCCACCTGTTGTCTATCCCATTTGCACAACAGCATGTGAAATTGATTGTCGCTCAGTGTTGCTTCCTAAGTGGACAGTTTGATTTCACAGAAGTTTGATTGACTTGGAGTTACATTGTGTTGTTTAAGTGTTCCCTTTATTTTTTTGAGCAGTGTATTATCTCACTCGCCATTCCACCTACAGTATGTGAAATATCTGATTGAATGCAAATGCGGCCTACAATATGTAATCCGCACCACACAAGCTCTTCACTGTCGCACCAACCGACACAGATATAACATCCGAAGACAATATTTTAATTAAAGTGTCTCCAGACATTGTGCTTCTACCCCAGAAAAAGACAAACATGAGATTAAAATTACCCCCATTGACATTATACCGGAAAACCCGTTCAACCGTTTTGAGAATTTACAAAAAAGATAAGTCTATTGGATATACCAATTAGATGCGCTCAGTCCACGAGGACTTAATGAAATCAGCGAGACTATCTTATAACAATGAATGATACGATATATTGGTCTTATGCCAGTTTTTATTATTATATATATTTTTTTTATTTCTTATATATATGTATCTAAATGATACCCAGTGCGGACCCTTTTCCTATCCCCAATCATGATTTTATCCCTATTTATGTTGTTTATCCCAACCCAATGGATTGCAGAAAAAGGTTTGAGCGTGTAACCTACATGTAGTGGAGAAACACATTCTAAGAAACATATATACAGAAATCAGTATATACAGTCAGGTCCATAAATATTGGGACATCGACACAATTCTAACATTTTTGGCTCTATACACCACCACAATGGATTTGAAATGAAACGAACAAGATGTGCTTTAACTGCAGACTGTCAGCTTTAATTTGAGGGTATATACATACAAATCAGGTGAACGGTGTAATAATTACAACAGTTTGCATATGTGTCTCCCACTTGTTAAGGAACCAAAAGTAATGGGACAATTGGCTTCTCAGATGTTCCATGGCCAGGTGTGTGTTATTCCCTCAATATCCCAATTACAATGAGCAGATAAAAGGGCCAGAGTTCACTTCAAGTGTGCTATTTGCATTTGGAATCTGTTGCTGTCAACTCAAGATGAGATCCAAAGAGCTGTCACTATCAGTAAAGCAATCCATCATTAGGCTGAAAAAAAAAAAAAAAACATCAGAGAGATAACAAAAACATTAGGCGTGGCCAAAACAACTGTTTATAACATTCTTAAAAAGAAGGAACTCAGCAACACCAAAAGACCCGGAAGACCACGGAAAGCAACTGTGGTGGATGACCGAAGAATTATTTCCCTGGTGAAGAAAACACCCTTCACAACAGTTGGCCAGATCAAGAACACTATCCAGGAGGTAGGTGTATGTGTGTCAAAGTCAACAATCAAGAGAAGACTTCACCAGAGTGAATACAGAGGGTTCACCACAAGATGGAAACCATTGGTGAGCCTCAAAAACAGGAAGGCCAGATTAGAGTTTGCCAAACGACATCTAAAAAAGCCTTCACAGTTCTGGAACAACATCCTATGGACAGATAAGACCAAGATCAACTTGTACCAGAGTGATGGGAAGAGAAGAGTATGGAGAAGGAAAGGAACCGCTCATGATCCTAATTATACCACCTCATCAGTGAAGCCTGGTGGTGGTAGTATCATGGCGTGGGCATGTATGGCTGCCAATGGAACTGGTTCTCTTGTATTTATTGATGATGTGACTGCTGACAAAAGCAGCAGGATGAATACTGAAGTGTTTCGGGCAATATTATCTGCTCATATTCAGCCAAATGCTTCAGAACTCATTGGACAGCGCTTCACAGTGCAGATGGACAATGACCTAAAGCATACTGCAAAAGCAACCAAAGAGTTTAAGGGAAAGAAGTGGAATGCTATGCAATGGCCAAGTCAATCACCTGACCTGAATCCGATTGAGCATGCATTTCACTTGCTGAAGACAAAACTGAAGGGAAAATGTCCCAAGAACAAGCAGGAACTGAAGACCGTTGCATTAGAGGCCTGGCAGAGCATCACTAGGGATGAAACCCATCGTCTGGTGAGGTCTATGCGTTCCAGACTTCAGGCTGTAATTGACTGCAACGGATTTGCAACCAAGTATTAAAAAGTGAAAATTTGATTTAGGATTATTATTCTGTCCCATTACTTTTGGTTCCTTAACAAGTGGGAGGCACATATGCAAACTGTTGTAATTCCTACACCGTTCACCTGATTTGAATGTAAATACCCTCAAATTAAAGCTGACAGTCTGCAGTTAAATCATCTTGTTCGTTCCATTTCAAATCCATTGTGGTGGTGTATAGAGCCAAAAATGTTAGAATTGCGTTGATGTCCCAATATTTATGGACCTGACTGTATAGGCCTCCATGCATGTATATCTAATACATTAACCAATCGCAGGCAATGTGCAATTATGAACTTTGCTCTTTTAGTCATATCAGTTTTATGTTTTTTCCTATGTATTTATCTAGTGTTTATTTTTATCTCTGTATTTGTTAGATGTGCTGTAGCAAGAGAATAAGATATAAACCCAAATAAGCGATAACCATATAATACTTCCAGTACCCATTCTAATTCCCCCCCCCCCTCTCCATATGTGCAGGAATTTATAGATTATTCTTCCTGCATATATAAAATCCATGTGGTCAAGCCCCACAGCTCAGCAACAACTCCCTTGAGAGGGATTACCTGCTAGTAATGACAGGTTCAGAACAAGCAGGGGCGGTCTTGTATCAAATGCGATCGCCCTAGACTGACAACTACAGCTCGAGCTCTCCGTGATAGGAGAGCGCCTGGCAACAGTATAGCGACACTACGAGGCAGTGGACCTCTCAGCATTGCAAAGAATACATCAGTACCAACAGATAGGTGGATATGTATAGAAGGTGCTCGATGTAGCGCCCCCATAACAATATTTTGTATCAAACTGTGCATCTTTGAATAAACTGTTGTAGGAATACTGAAACAATATAATGAACCTGAAACATAACAACAGCGGCGTGTCCTGAGAAGGAGGTTCATTGATAGTAAACCTCATTATGCAGAACACACCCGCTCCTGTCACTCATCTGATCTGGCCCCCAAACTTCCCCTCAGATGAGCACGCCAAAAGTATTATTTAAACTATGCAGCATGTAACCAAATGTTGTTCTGTAATATTGTCCTGATGAAGGGGGCGTTCCTCCCCTGAAACGCGTCGACTGACATTCAATAAAAGAACATTTAGGCCCCTTTCACACGGGCGAGATTCCCGCGCCGGCTCAATGCGTGAGGTGAACGCATTGCAGCCGCACTGAATCCGGACCCATTCATTTCTATGGGGCTATGCACATGAGCGGTGATTTTCACGCATCACTTGTGCGTTGCGTGAAAATCGTAGCATGTTCTATATTGTGCGTTTTTCACGTAACGCAGGCCCCATAGAAGTGAATGGGGCTGTGTGAAAATCGCAAGCATCTGCAAGCAAGTGCGGATGCGGTGCTATTTTCACGCATGGTTGCCAGGAGACAATCGGGATGGGGACCCGATCATTATTATTTTCCCTTATAACATGGTTATAAGGGAAAATAATAGCATTCTTAATACAGAATGCATAGTACAATAGGGCTGGAGGGGTTAAAAAAAAATATATATATATAATAATAATTTAACTCACCTTAATCCACTTGTTCGCGCAGCCCGGCTTCTCTTCTGCCTTCATCTGTGAGGAAAAGGACATGTGGTGACGTCACTGCGCTCATCACATGGTCCATCACATGATCCATCACCATGGTAAAAGATTATGTGATGGACCGTGTGATGAGCGCAGTGACGTCATGTCACGGAACCATGAACCAGACGTACAACAAGAGATAAGTGAAAATAAGAAGGCTTTATTGAAAATAAAGCTGTAAAGCAAAAGTCCAAACGGATGGTGAAACCGAGCAGAGTCTTTGCGAAGCCAGAGGTCAGGAACCAGAAGGGTAGTCAGACGAAGCCAGGATCAGGAACCAGCAGGGTAGTCAGACGAAGCCAGGATCAGGAACCAGCAGGGTAGTCAGACGAAGCCAGGATCAGGAACCAGCAGGGTAGTCAGGCGAAGCCAGGATCAGGAACCAGAAGCAGCAGCAGTCTTAGAAGCATGTGAACACAAGAGGACCAAGCAAGGAACTGAAGCCACAGACCTCCTATATATATGAGCTAGGCATCCAGCTCCTCCCAGGGGAAGGAGGAGCCGCAGGGTGGAAGGCTACAAGAAACCCAGAAACCAAGATGGCCGCCAGCACATGTCAAACGAAGGAGAGCAGCAAGCAGGTAAGACCATGACAGTACCTCCCCCTCAAGGGCCCCTCCTCCGCGGAGCACAAAACGGTTTCTGAGGAAAGCGTGCGTGGAAGGCTCGGAGCAAGGCAGGAGCATGGACATCTGCGGAGGGAACCCAGGAACGCTCCTCTGGACCATAACCACGCCAATGGACCAAAAACTGCAACCGACCGCGGACCAGGCGTGAGTCCAGGATATTGCTCACCTCATATTCCTCACGATTGCCCACTTGGACGGGACGAGGCCGAGGAACCGAGGAAGTGAAACGATTACACACCAGAGGCTTCAACAGGGAGACATGAAACACGTTGGAGATCCGCATGCCAGGAGGAAGCGCAAGGGCATAGGCTACCGGGTTTACCCTGCGAAGCACTCGGAAGGGACCAACAAAGCGAGGCGCCAGCTTGGGAGTGGGCACTCGAAGGTTGAGGTTGCGGGTGGACAACCATACACGGTCTCCGACCTGGTAGGAAGGAGCAGGCGCTCGTCTGCGATCAGCCTGGAGTCTCTGGCGCTGCGCAGAGACCTCAAGGGACTTCTGGATCTGTACCCAAGAAGCACGTAGGACGGAAAGGTGATCCTCCACAGCCGGAATATCCTGGGGAGAGAATACCTCCGGTAACACGGCAGGTTGGAACCCATAATTGGCCATGAAGGGAGACGTCCCAGAGGAAGAGTTCACCGCCGTGTTCCTGGCAAACTCAGCCCAAGGCAGGAGGTCAACCCAATTGTCTTGGTGATCGGAGACATAGCAACGAAGGAATTGCTCCAAGGCCTGATTGGATCGTTCTGCGACCCCATTGGACTGAGGGTGGTAGGCCGAGGAGAAGGAGAGATGAATCCCCAACTGGGAGCAAAAGGCGCGCCAGAACCTGGACACAAACTGACTCCCCCGATCCGACACAATCTCCTTGGGCAAACCGTGCAACCGGAAGACCTCCCTGGCAAAAATCGTGGCCAACTCTTGTGCAGAGGGTAACTTCTTGAGAGGAACACAGTGGCACATTTTGGAAAACCGATCCACAATCATGAGAATGACCGTATGGCCTCGGGATGCAGGGAGGTCCACAATGAAATCCATCCCCAGGTGTGACCATGGGCGCTCCCCGGTGGCTATGGGTTGCAGAAGGCCCAACGGAAGGTGCCGAGGGGACTTACTCTGGGCACAAACGGAGCATGCCGCTACATATGCGGCGATGTCGGAACGTAGGGAAGGCCACCAGAACAGACGTGAAACAGCCCAGGACAGCTGATTCTTTCCAGGATGCCCCGCGGTCTTGGAGTTATGGTAGGTTCGCAACAACCGAGTGCGCAACTCCTCAGGCACAAAACATCTGCCGTAGGGTCTCCCAGAGGGAGCACCAGATTGAGCCGCCAAAATCTGCTCACCCAGGGGAGAGGTCAGGCTGGTGCGAATGGCGGCCAGGATCTGATTCGGAGGTATGACCGAAGTCGGAATCGACTCCTCCCTGGACAGCTCGGAGTACTGCCGTGATAAGGCATCCGCCCTGATGTTCTTGGAACCGGGTAGGTAGGAGACCACGTAATTAAAACGTGACAAGAACAGAGCCCATCTGGCCTGACGTGGTGTCAATCTCTTGGCCTCAGAAAGGTAGGTCAGATTCTTGTGGTCCGTCAGGATGAGAACCGGAACCACCGAACCCTCAAGCAAGTGCCTCCATTCTTTAAGGGCCTGCACGATGGCCAATAACTCCCTGTCACCAATCTGATAGTTGCACTCCGCGGAAGACAGTTTCCGGGAGTAAAACCCACAAGGAAGCAGAGGACCCTCTGGTGTTCTACGCTGAGACAGAAGGGCGCCTACTCCCGTCTCAGACGCGTCCACCTCGAGGACAAAGGGCAACCCAGGGTTGGGATGCGACAGAATCGGAGCCGACACAAAGGCGGACTTTAGGGCCTCAAAAGCTCGGATGGCCTCGAGCGGCCAGACCTGGGAATTACTGCCCTTCCTGGTCAGATCCGTGAGAGGCTTGGCCAGCATGGAAAAGTCCCTGATGAACTTCCGATAATAATTGGCGAAGCCCAAAAAGCGCTGCAGGGAACGAAGACCACCGGGCTGGGGCCACTGTAAGACAGCCGAAACCTTCTCAGGATCCATGGAGAACCCCTCAGAGGAAATGATGTAACCTAAGAAGGTTACCTGGGATCGGTGAAATTCGCATTTCTCAAGCTTACCGAACAGCTTGTTCTCTCGTAACCGTTGCAACACTCGTCTGACATCCAGAATGTGGGCCTCCATGGATTCAGAATATACCAAGATGTCATCCAAATAGACTACCACACACTGCTGCAACAGGTCACGGAAAACATCGTTGATGAATTCCTGAAAGACTGCGGGCGCATTGCACAACCCAAAGGGCATAACCAAGGATTCATAATGACCGGTCCTGGTGTTAAACGCGGTCTTCCACTCATCGCCCGCCTTGATCCTTACCAGGTTATATGCCGCCCTCAGGTCGAGTTTGGTAAAGACCGTGGCCCCTTTAAGGCGATCGAACAGCTCGGAAATCAAGGGTATCGGGTAAGCGTTCTTGATCGTGATGCGATTGAGACCCCTGTAATCGATGCAAGGCCTCAACTCACCGCCCTTCTTTTTCACAAAGAAAAATCCAGCCCCTGCCGGGGACGAGGATTTGCGAATGTGTCTGCGTGAAAGCGCCTCCCTCACGTACTCCTCCATGGCCTCATTCTCCGCTACCGACAGTGGATAGACTTTGCCACGAGGAGGAACGGCACCAGATTGTAACTCTATGGCACAATCGTATGGGCGGTGCGGAGGTAGGGCAACCGCGCGCACCTTATCGAATACATCCCGGTACTCCTCGTATTCAGGAGGCAACAGAGAGTCCGAGGAAGTACACAGCAACTTGACAGACCCATGGATGCAACTAGCCCCACACTGCGGTGACCACGAGAGGATCTCGACCGATCTCCAATCGAAAGTCGGATTATGCTTCTGGAGCCAGGGGTACCCCAAGACCACCGAGTAGTGTGGAGACGAAATAACCTGGAGGCAGACCGACTCTCTGTGAATGGCACCAATGGCTATCCCCACTGGAAGGGTCTCATGAGTCACGTGTGGCGGCAGAAGGGGTCTGCCGTCTATCGCCTCAAGAGCCAGTGGGGAACCTCGAGCCTGCAGAGAAATGGAATTGGCGGCAGCGAACACACTATCAATGAACAAACCACCAGCACCAGAGTCCACCAACGCCTGGGTCGTCACCGAGCCCCCGACCCAGGAGAGGACAACAGTGATCAGTGGTTTGTCAACACGGGAAACCGGGGACGAGGAGACTCCACCCAAGATCTGTCCCCGACAGGATCTCAGGGTACGAGCGTTTCCCGGACGGTTCGGACATGCCAACCGAAAATGCCCACTGAGACCACAGTACATGCATCGGCCCTCGCGTCTCCGGAGTGCCCTCTCCCCCTCGGACAGGCGAGCAAACCCCAGCTGCATGGGTTCACCCCCAGACAAGTCATCCCCAGGAGGCGTGGGAGGAGAGGGAGGCACGGGTGGGACAGCAAACGTAGGCACCAATCTGTTAGAAGACCTCCGCAGGTTCTCCTTAAAGGAAGGTCTCTCCCTGAGTCTGGTGTCAATCAAAATCAGGAAAGAAATAAGAGACTCGAGCTCAACTGGTAGGTCCTTAGCTGCAACCTCATCCTTCAAGGCATCCGAGAGACCATGAGAGAAAGCAGCGACCAGAGCCTCATTATTCCAGCCCACCTCTGCTGCCAGGGTACGAAACTCAATGGCGTATTCAGCTACGGATCGTGAACCCTGTCTGATGGACATAAGGAGCTTCGCAGCAGAGGCAGCACGAGCCGGCACATCGAATACCTTCCGAAGAGAAGCAACAAAACCGGAAAACTCGGCAACCACCGGATTGTTGTTCTCCCATAAAGGGCTGGCCCAGGCCAAGGCCTTGTCTGAGAGCAGCGAGATCAGGAAGCCCACCTTTGATCTCTCAGTAGGAAAGGCATGTGGCAGCAACTCGAAATAAATGCCCACCTGGTTAAGGAAACCTCGGCACTGAGTTGGCTCTCCCCCAAAGCGCTGTGGAAGAGGGGCAGAACCGGTCATACCCCGAAACACCGCAGGCGCAACAACAGGTGTTGGGGTAGACTCTGGCGCAACAACCGGAGCGGCAGTAGGAGCGAGCCCAGGAGCGACAACCGACCCATCGGCAACGGGAGCGAAATGAGCCGTGCGTTCAAACAGGGTTTGCAACGCCACAGCGAACCGACCCAACAGGTGATCCTGATGATCAAGTCTGGCAACCAGCGTGGGTAGCGAGGATGGCCCTGTACCGTCAGAATTCATGGCTTGGTCCTAATGTCACGGAACCATGAACCAGACGTACAACAAGAGATAAGTGAAAATAAGAAGGCTTTATTGAAAATAAAGCTGTAAAGCAAAAGTCCAAACGGATGGTGAAACCGAGCAGAGTCTTTGCGAAGCCAGAGGTCAGGAACCAGAAGGGTAGTCAGACGAAGCCAGGATCAGGAACCAGCAGGGTAGTCAGACGAAGCCAGGATCAGGAACCAGCAGGGTAGTCAGACGAAGCCAGGATCAGGAACCAGCAGGGTAGTCAGACGAAGCCAGGATCAGGAACCAGCAGGGTAGTCAGACGAAGCCAGGATCAGGAACCAGGAGGGTAGTCAGACGAAGCCAGGATCAGGAACCAGCAGGGTAGTCAGACGAAGCCAGGATCAGGAACCAGAAGCAGCAGCAGTCTTAGAAGCATGTGAACACAAGAGGACCAAGCAAGGAACTGAAGCCACAGACCTCCTATATATATGAGCTAGGCATCCAGCTCCTCCCAGGGGAAGGAGGAGCCGCAGGGTGGAAGGCTACAAGAAACCCAGAAACCAAGATGGCCGCCAGCACATGTCAAACGAAGGAGAGCAGCAAGCAGGTAAGACCATGACACGTCACCACAGGTCTTTTCCTCACAGATGAAGGCAGAAGAGAAGCCGGGCTGTGCGAACAAGTGGATTAAGGTGAGTTAAATTATTATTATATTTTTTTTTTTAACCTCAACTCACCTTAATCCACTTGTTCGCGCAGCCCGACTTCTCTTTTGCCTTTATCTGTCAGGAAAAGACCTGTGGTGACGTCACTGCGCTCATCACATGGTCCATCACATGATCCACCACCATGGTAAAAGATCATGTGATGGACCATGTGATGAGCGCAGTGGCGTCACCACAGGTCTGTCTTCATCTGTGAGGAAAAGGAAGAGAAGACGGGCTGCGCGAACAAGTGGATTAAGGTGAGTTAAATTTATTTATAAATTTTTTAACCCCTCCAGCCCTATTGTACTATGCATTCTGTATTAGGAATGCTGTTATTTTCTCTTATAACCATGTTATAAGGGAAAATAATACAATCTACACAACACCTAACCCACACCCGAACTTCTGTGAAGAAGTTCGGGTTTGGGTACCAAACAGGCAGATTTTTCTCACGCGAGTGCAAAACACATTACAATGTTTTGCCCTCGTGCAGAAAATTTGTGCATGTTCCCGCAACACGCCCACATCTTTTCCCGCAATGCCCGTGTGAAACCAGCCTTAATTATACCGAGGACTCATCTGTATGCCAACAGCGCCGTATGAACGGTCTTTCACTTTTTTCACCCTATATCCTGCAAGCAATTCTCCTGGAGCTCGTGGAACTAGACTGGGAGAGACCGGGCAGCAGCAAGGCATTCCCTAAGCTGGTGGGGTTAGATGCCAGCAAGGCTCACATAGCTGTTGTGACTTCTCACAACAGTATTCGGTAAGCGCAATAAGTACTATATACTTCTACTTTTATCAAGGCGATACTGCACATGAAGCGCTGTGTTCTTTTGTTTTATCTTTGTATATAATCTTTAAGTCTAACACTTCTGTCTTGAGATGCTACTCCACTTACTACGCTACCCATTTACAAAATAAGATTGAGTAAATTTTTCTGACTTTTAGTCGGCGTTAATAAATCTGGTTTCAATGAGCTCCCACCCACTGTTCAAAACTTGAGATAGTGGTGCAAAATGCAAAATGTCGCAAAGTTTTTAGCAAATAAGCCAAAATACTACAAAGTCTTATTTTTATAACTTTTTGATACCATAATTTTTAAATTGCGAGCTTCAAAAATTTCACCCATAAAATCCAAAAACCAAATCAGATCACAAAAATGAGATTCTGAACAAAACATTCCATCTGCACATTCATATTCAGTAAAACTTCTGTTTTCCAGTGCTAATACTCTGTCATACTGCATTCAATAGTTCCGCTGCTGCCAGCCCAACACTCCGCTCTTGCAAAACACTACAAATTTTCAGTAACTCAAGGACTGAACCTTGCAATCAAGCTTTTGTGCCAATGTATCTAGGCTTTGTTAGTATAAAATCTATAACTGGAATAACTTTATTTGTAAAGGCAAATTGATTCAGCATAAAGGTATGATTTAATTTCTGTGCTTTGATTTCTCTTATTTCTAGCTGCTAGGCCCCAGTGACTGATTTATTTCTCTAGATTATCCTTAGCCAGCTCTACGCTACATTCGTAGATGTGCTGAAAAAAGTTATTTTCACAAAATTAGTAATGAAAAGCATAAAAAATGAAAATATTTTTTGCAAGAAAATTTGGTTTTAATGTGCATAACTGATGTCTTAATTCTGTTGTACAAGGCAGTGACAATATTTGCTGATTATTTTTTTTTGTCAATACCTTGCAAAAGTAATTCACCCCTTGGTGTTTTTAATGTTTTGCTGCATTACCACCATAATTAAATGGAATTTTGGGGATCTTGTATCATTTACACAACATCCCTTCCACTTTAAAGGTGCAAAATATTTTTGATGGATACGCCAGTCTTTATAAATGTTCCTCAATGTGCATTCACTCTCTGAAAGTCAATATTTTTCGGAGCCATTTTTGCTGCAATTACAGATACAAGTCTCTTTGGCTATGTCTCTATTAGTTTAGCACATCTAGACACTGAAATTTTTACCCTTTCTTTCATGCAAAAATTGCTCCAACTCCTTCAAGTTAAATGGGTTGCATTAGATTGTGAACCCCATTGGGGACAGCAAGAAGCCAATGTCTGTAAAGCGCTGCGGAATATAGTAGCGCTATATAAGTGCATAAAATAAATAAATACATAAATAAGCAGTGCTCAGGTTTTCCTCAAGGTTTCCCAGTTTGTACTGCCATCCATCATTCCTTCAATCCTGACCACTCAATTCCAGCTAATGAAAAGCATCCTCACAGCATGATACTGCCACCACCATGCTTCACTGAGGTAATCATGTTCTTAAAGTGATGAGAAGTGTTTGGTTTGTGCAACACCTAGCACTTACATAATGGCCAAAAAACTTCAGTTTTAGTCTTCTCACCAAAAACCTTCTTCCATGTGTTTGGGAAGTCCACCGTGTGCTGTTTGGTGAGCTACACATTTGCTGTCATGTTCTCCTGTAACTCTTTCCCAACATCTGCCATACATGTACAGCGGATATCGGGTCTTTAAAGATGGTACTGTTTCACATAGCCGACACTTGGTGCTTATGTTTGTAATCTGCGATAATACAAATTACAGAAATGTAACCCCTCAGATGCCATGGTCAAATGTGACCATGGCATCTGAAAGCTTTAAAACCGTGAGCCGCATGTGTCCAGGCCCGAAATGCCTTCCCCTAGCTGAAATTGGGGAAGGCATTCCATAGTAATAACAAGCCTGAGCCTGTACAAGGCTTCCAGTCCCATTACTGGTATATTCCAATGCTGAACTTCAGGTGGCAGCACAGCATTGGAACATACTGAATTCTGTATTTTGTAATTGGTAAAAATCCGTTGCAGAATACAAATGCCAATTTAATGATTGGATGTTATAGTGACTTACGGTTACTTTCAAAAAGCAAAAAAAAGTTCAAAAAGGTTTCAAAAATATAAAAATACATAAACATTTTAATCACCCTCCTTTCCCCAAAATAAAAATCGAAATATATAAATGTTAAAAAAATAAACATCATAGGCATTGTCGTGTCTGAAAATGCCTGTACTATATGAAACTAAATATGAAAATATTTATTCCATGCAGCAAATGGTGTAAGGGAAAAAAAATAACTTAAAAAATGCCAATTCACCATTTTCTAGTCCCTATAATTAAATAAACAATAAAAAATAAATATCATAGATTTTGCTGCATCCCAAAATAGAAAAAAATTAATAAATCCATGGCCAATTCAAGATTTTTTTTCTGAACCAAAACACAAGAAAGACTAAAAAAAAATTATATTGTTGTAATTGTACTCACCCAGAAAATAAAGGGCATAGGTCAGTTGTACTGCATAGTGAAATCCAGAAAAATAAAACCCATAAGACTGGCAGAATTGTATTTTTTTTTCCAATTCCACTTTATTTTGAATTTTTTTTCCAGCTTTCCACTATCTACTATGAAATTTAATTAGTGTTATTTGGAAAGAAAAGCTTGTCCTGCAAAAAAAAGCTATATGAATGAAAAAAAGTAATAATGTTATGGCAGAAAGATATAAAGTAAAAAGCAAACAAGCTAAAATGGAAAATCAACATTTCAGGAAAGGGTTAAGCAATGGATTTTTTCCCACTCTTCCATAAAGCCCCACTATGTGAAGCATATGGCCAATAATAATCCTGTGGACAAATACTTTCATTTCTGACTTTCTTTAGTGTTATCATTGGTGTATTTGTTGAACCAATGGTTATTGCTCTCCTTGTCCGGTCTGAGTTTTGGTGGGTGACCTTCTCTTGTCAAGTTTTTAGTTGTGCCAATTTTGTTAGAATCGATTTAATGGTCGTCTGTGGGATATTCAAAATTTGGGATATTTCTATAACTCAACCCTGATCTATATTTCTGATTTGTAGTTTACCTCTCTGACTCCGAAGCCTGCAACACTACCAAGCAAGCAACATAAAGACCAATGAGCTCTCTAAAAGGTCGTTGGTTTTTGTTTTGCTAGTAGTGTAGCAGACTTGGGCACCTTTCAAAACAGATGTAAAGTCGCATGAGACTTCGGAGAATAACTTCGGGCTTTAATTCTACAACTTTCAAAACATTTTAAAACCGTAATCCAAAGTCTGCTTTGGAACCAGCTGGTATGTCTGTACCGAAGCCGACTTTGGATTCCTGTTTTAAATTGTTTTTAAAGTTGTAGAATCTAAGCCAGAATCACCAAAGTCTTATGCGACTTTGGACTTTTGCCTCATTGTACAGCATTGAAACAAAGTTCAAGAACGAATGGACTTCGGATCTTGGATCTCTAAAATCAAGTCACACTTATTGCACACTTTATTAAACTAATTGAGTGACTATATACGTTATCCAGTCTACACAGAAGGACTGGCATTACTACTGTTGAACAATCTATGATCCACTTACTTCCATGTGATGGACAGACAGAGCTGTGTAGCGGTGTGTGGTGGTCCTCTACCCAAAGATTATGCAGTTTCTAGAGAAGCGGAGAGGAATCCGTTGCACTCACCATCTGGTACAAATTTCTTTATTTATTGCAAAGTTGGTACATATGGAGTGGAGAAAGAAAGACGATGGCTGTTTCGTGCCACATTGCACTTTGTCTGGCCTACACAATGAATCCAGTACCGCCATTTTTAACCCCGTCACAGTGCATACACGTATGTGGATGGTTACAATATACCGGGCGCAAATTACAAATAACATCAAGTGCAGACTGCAATGATTTAAAATTCATCTAAAAATGCACATATCACATTCCCATTATTATAGAGCACAGATCCTTGTCTGAATTCAGTCCAAGAAGACACTCATGTCATTTTTGGCATTGCCTCTGTCAGTAGAATTATCACTGCTTCCTTTTTCAATAGTTTCCGATGTCTGTGTTGAGTGAATCAAAGTTCAGCTTTCGCTGTGATGCTGAATTTCCCAGTGCTTCGTCGTAACAAATAAATTTTCCCTAAAATGGAGGTTAAAAAAATCTATAAAATCATACCAATCAAGATGGCCTTGGCAGACTCTTCACAAGCAAATGGTATTTTTATTTATTTTTTAGCAGATTAACTCCTGACAGCCCTCAATGGTCATCTCAGATGCCACGATCGGCGATTAACGCTGCATCTGAGGGTTTCAATGACGGGACGTACCATCGCTGTTCCCCATGATTGTGCCCGATACTCACAAAGAAATGCACTTTGTGAAAAAAGTAATTTATCATGAAGTAATTTTCTTTTTGAAATTTGGTGAAGCAGCTAAATCAAAGCTTTGAGAATTTTGCTCATCTCTATCTGTCACCCCCAGTTTTTAGAGGGGCAACATATAATAGGCCCAGGAAACTCATCTGTCTAATGTCACTCGCATGTGTAAGATTAGTCTGGGTGCTTCATATCCTGAACCTATGGATCTTACATGCTCACCAAACCTGACCAGCATAGGGCGTTTGGATTTTCCAATCTAGAAAAAAAAACACAACTGCAGACTACAGCATAAACCACGTAAGGTGATTTACATGTGATAAAATACATGATTGTAAATTATTGACCTCTTAATTTGCAAAATCTACAGCACATTAATCACAAAAATAACATTTTCCACATCTATGATTGCCATTAGGGAGGACGTTTAACACCAGATCTTTTTTCCTACTATTATTAAATCCTAAATTCTAACCACTCACCAAGAAATCATGTAAGTTTTTTAGTGGTTGAGGGTGTATTTTATCTTTACATATGGGATCGCAAGTTATCATGTGCCAACTTCTTCTGATTGCCGTTTTTATACCTTCAGATACTGGGCTATAGGAGCAGGTAAATCTCCTCTTTTATTTCTCCAGTATGTGACCTGGCCTCTCTTTTGGAGATCAGATTATTATGTTCCAGTTGCTTTGCTTGATTCAGAGAAGATTCTTTAAGGGAGGGGGACATCAATTGTTCACTTAATCCCTTGGCCTGTGTCTCAAAAGATTCATCCTGAGTAAGCACAGAAACTGACCATAAGGGAGATTCTGTTTGACATGTTTCGGATGGTAGCTGTCATATCTAAGTAAATAATTAGTAGTTGTGGACTTTCTATATTCACTAGTGTGAATGCTCCCCCCACTTGTGTCTATATCCACATCTAGAAATTGTAAGTGTTTTCCCTCATTATTTATACATTAACATCATGTTAAATACATTGCTGCTCATATATTAAATAAAAAGACAAAGTTCTCCCTGAAGCCTGACCATACAGCGAACACGTCATCGATATAACGTAGATAGGTGTGAATGGGTTGTGTGCAGTATACGCTATAGATTTTTCAAGCATACCCAGAAAGAGATTGGTGAAAGTTGGGGCCACTGGCGTCCCCATCGCTGTACCTGCCCTCTGATGGTACCATTTTTCTTCAAACTGGAGCAAGTTATGCTGTAGAACAAAAAACAATAATTCACATATATAATCCACATCACTCATTTTTTTACCACTAGATATGAGGTATCGTCTGACAACCTATGCACCCGCATCTATAGGAATGCGGGTGTACAGGCTCTCCACATCTGTTTGTTAATGTAAAGTCCTCTTGCCTTACCAAGGTGGACAACATTTCTAAAAATTGTAAGGAACATAATAATCTATTTTCTAAAAGAGAGGGCAGGTCACATACTGGAGAAAAGAAGAGGAAATTGACCTTCTCCTTCTCCTATAGCCCGGTATCTGAAGCTATAAAAACGTCAATTAGAAGAAATTGGCACATGATAACTAGCGATCCAATATGTACAGATAAAATACACCCTCAACCACTAATCACATTTAGATATACTAAAAACGTGCACAATTGTTTGGTGAGTGGTTAGAATTTAGGATTTATTAATAGTAGGAAAAAGGGAGTGTTAGGGAGGAAGTTTATCGGCAATCACAGATGTGGACAATGTTGTTTTTAGTGATAGACTAATGTGCTGTCCAATTTGAAAATTAGCAGGCCAAGGATTTACGATCAGGGATTTTATCACATATAAATCTTGTTATGTGGTTTATGCTGTAGTCTGCAGTTGTGTTTTTTCTAAATTGGAAAATCCATACGCCCTATGCAGGTCAGGTTTAGTGAGCAGGTCAGATACATAGGTTCAGGATCTGGAGCACCCAGACTGATCTTGCATATACGGTCCACACATGAGTGACATTAGAAATATACATTTGCTGGGCCTATTGCATGTCATCTCCGTAAAAACTGGGGGTGACAAATATTGGGAACTATTGAGATAGGACATGTCTGAGCCCGAGCACCGCACCAAGGTTTCTCAAGTAGCTCGGGACCTAACACTCACCTACCTGTGCCGTATGGGCAATACCAGGGGCCAGTGGGCAAATTACAGGAGCATGAGGTCCGACTCACAGACAACTCACCAGTTACCTCCAGCATGTAACCATGCTAGCAATGGGAGGAGGGAGGAGTTTGCGAGTCCTACTTAAGACTGGCTGATATGGCCCAGGCCTCGCAGAAGCACCTAAATGAAGCCTGTGGATGGAAAGCAGGCACATTTAAATTGGAGTTTATACACCTCCAGGCATCTCTATATATACAAACTGAAAAGAATGGCGTGGTATTAAACAGGCAGGAAGTGCTCAAACCCACATGCAGTTGTGCATATATATACAGGGGAGCAAATCCTGCACTTGTGGCCCGTTGCTAATGACGATCCCCAGCAAAAATGCATACAGTGGAGGATGCCCGCAGCGAACCACAAGTACCACAATAGACAACCTACACAAGATAGCAATTATGTGGATGTGATAATCAATATAACAATATAACAATATAAGGCTACATTTAGGTGCACCTGCGAGGCCTGGGCCATATCAGCCAGTCTTGAGTGGGACTCGCAGACTCCTCCCTCCGACCATTGCTAGCATGGTTACATGCTGGAGGTAACTGGTGAGTTGTCTGTGAGTCGGACCTCACGCTCCTGTAATTTGCCCACTGGTCCCTGGTATTGCCCATACGGCACAGGTAGGTGAGTGTTAGGTCCCGAGCTACTTGAGAAACCTTGGCGCGGTACACCGTAGGACATGTTGGCTAATCTCTCAATTTTAAAATCAGTTTGAGGGTTTAGTAAGACCGCAAAGTGCACCTGTCTTTGCTACTGTTATATTGTTATATTGATTATCACATCTATATAATTGTTATCTTGTGTAGGATGTCTATTGTGGTACTTGTGGTTCGCTGCGGGCATCCTCCACTGTATGCATTTTTGCTGGGGATCGTCATTAGCAACGGGACACAAGTGCACTTCAGCCTGTTTAATACCACGCCATTCTTTTCAGTTTGTACTTATTTAATTCTACTGTAACAATGAGGACTACAATATCAGAACTAGAAATGAGCGAATTTCTCAAATTCCATTCGGTCGGTTTGCCGAATTTTCCAAATAGATTTAATACGAATTTATTTGTGGTGAATTGTGTTAAAAAACAGCTATTTCCTGGCTACAGAGAGACTGTGTGTATAGTGGTGTAGAACATTGTGCCTTGCAGTAACATGTATAGGGAGTCTGCTATGGTAGTGAAACAATACTGTAAGTCAGTACAACGATCAGATGACAGGCGTCGCTCTTAGAATCACTGCACACTAGATATTTGGTCAGTTTTTCCCCCATAACTGCCCAAATAAGTGAAGTGTGAACTCAGCCTTACAGTTAGATGTTAGCATCTAGAAGAAGTGCACTCTTTTTATACCATCGTCAACTGATTCCACATAGAACAGGTTCTGTAGACATCTATTAAATGCTTATACCGACAGAGTGGAGAGGGTGTCAGCAGTAAGTTTGCGTTGACGTCACTGATTATTTTGCCCTTCCTCTGATCCATCAGAACAGTAACCCACAAAAAACGGATCATGTCTTTTGAGAATCCACCTTTGCTCAGTCAACATTTTGTCAGTAATCCATCAGTATTGCTATGTGTTTTGTACCCACTCCTGCTTTTGGCTACCAAATCATATGCCAATTCTGATGCAACATAGGGACCATGTCATACAGGTCTTACAGCTGCTACATAGACAGGATCCGTTGAGCATTTCATGGCCCAGTCATGGATTGGGGAGGGTGGGAAAAGCATAAGAAGTCCACAGAGTGGTAAGGTGGCAGCAGCATGAGGAGACCACAGAGTGGCCCAGTGACATAGTGTTGAGGTAGCAGCTAGTGATGACCGAGCATGCTCGGTCGAACTCCAGCTCGGCACTGTGCTCGAGCACAATGCTCGAGTCTCCGCTCCGCACATTTCTTGGCTGCTACGCAGCCAATAAACGTGCAGGTAAGTACTGCCCTTCACTGAAATGAAATGGCCATGTTAGCTTTTGATATTACAGTAATTGGTTGGCCGAAACGTGTATATAGCACCCGATGACGCATGTTCAGCTCATTCTTAGTCAGGGAGAGCTCTGCTGAGGAAGGAACAGACAGTGTAGGGAGTGATTTAAGAATATTTTTACCACCAAAACTTTTTAGAGACCCGAAATTCCTTTTAAGGACTATTGTGTATGGCAGCAGCAATCTATATTTTTAGCACAAACTGCGCTAAATAGCTAAAACTTTACAGACCCAAAAGTCCTTCTAAGGACTATTGTGTGTGGCAACAATATCTATTTTTAGCGCATTCCTGCGCTAAATAGCGTACAATAGTTAGGCCTCTGCAGACAGCGACATTAGCTGCGCCACATCTTTCTCCAGTGTAAAGTGTGCGCATCCCCAAAAAATCTGACATCCAGTGTACTTTTTCTGTAGACTGTGTCCGCTGCGGACAGTGACATTAACAATAACCAAAAAACAAAACACACATAAATAATAAATTAATATATCTTTATTATAACAAATAAATTAATTAAAACATATACACTCACCTAAAGAATTATTAGGAACACCTGTTCTATTTCTCATTAATGCAATTATCTAGTCAACCAATCACATGGCAGTTGCTTCAATGCATTTAGGGGTGTGGTCCTGGTCAAGACAATCTCCTGAACTCCAAACTGAATGTCAGAATGGGAAAGAAAGGTGATTTAAGCAATTTTGAGCGTGGCATGGTTGTTGGTGCCAGACGGGCCGGTCTGAGTATTTCACAATCTGCTCAGTTACTGGGATTTTCACGCACAACCATTTCTAGGGTTTACAAAGAATGGTGTGAAAAGGGAAAAACATCCAGGATGCGGCAGTCCTGTGGGCAAAAATGCCTTGTGGATGCTAGAGGTCAGAGGAGAATGGGCCGACTGATTCAAGCTGATAGAAGAGCAAAGTTGACTGAAATAACCACTCGTTACAACCGAGATATGTAGCAAAGCATTTGTGAAGCCACAACACGCACAACCTTGAGGCGGATGGGCTACAACAGCAGAAGACCCCACCGGGTACCACTCATATCCACTACAAATAGGAAAAAGAGGCTACAATTTGCACGAGCTCACCAAAATTGGACTGTTGAAGACTGGAAAAATGTTGCCTGGTCTGATGAGTCTCGATTTCTGTTGAGACATTCAAATGGTAGAGTCCGAATTTGGCGTAAACAGAATGAGAACATGTATCCATCCTCTGATGGCTACTTCCAGCAGGATAATGCACCATATCACAAAGCTCGAATCATTTCAAATTGGTTTCTTGAACATGACAATGAGTTCACTGTACTAAAATGGCCCCCACAGTCACCAGATCTCAACCCAATAGAGCATCTTTGGGATGTGGTGGAACGGGAGCTTCGTGCCCTGGATGTGCATCCCTCAAATCTCCATCAACTGCAAGATGCTATCCTATCAATATGGGCCAACATTTCTAAAGAATGCTATCAGCACCTTGTTGAATCAATGCCACGTAGAATTAAGGCAGTTCTGAAGGCAAAAGGGGGTCCAACAACGTATTAGTATGGTGTTCCTAATAATTCTTTAGGTGAGTGTATATAAGCAGCAATGTTAGAAATACTAATCCACATAGGTGTGTCTCCAAAAACACTCCCAGTCAGAAAATGACATAACCAAGAGACAATAGGCAGTGGTAAAATCTTTGTATCAATTTACATGTTACACATTGTTATTCAAGCCAATTTGTCCCATAGATAGCTAACCAATCACACCACGCAATACACACTGGCGGATCCAGGGGGGGGCAATGTAGCAATTGCCCCCCCCCCCGAGCTGGCGGCGCGGCGTGGCCCTGCTCAGAAGTGGGGGGCGGTGCGGCACAGGGAGATGAGAGCTTCCATTACTGGCAAATTATTGGGGGCACTATAGGGGCATCTACTGAGGCCACAAAGAAGGGATATTTTATATGGGGGGGCTCTGTACAGTAGAATTTTTATACTGGGACACATTATGGGGGGCACTAGAAGGAAAGGGGGAGAGGAGCACTATGGGGGCATTTACTGAGGGCACTATCTAGGGGTATTTTATACTGGCACAATATGGGGGCACTATAGGGACATTAGCCCAACTGGGGGCATTACAAGGGGGTATTTTTTGCACTGTCACATTATAAGGAGAATTGTTTCTATTGGGGGGGAATTATGGTGGGCTTTTTTACTCCCCCATAGTATGACCCACTAGTAGCAGCACCAGCCTCTCCCTGCTCTGCGACCCCACTGCCCCTTCTCCAAATCCTTTATTATGAAATCTTTCTCATTAGGATAAAACACAACATTAGCGCCGCCGAGCCCCCCAGCCAAGTGTTGAAGTGGTGTCCGAGATCCCCAAGGGCCAAGCTAAGTAATTGTAAGTTTTCATGTGAAATATGTTTGCTATACACATATAGCATACACTGTGCCACACAATATACAATATACGTCTACACTGTGTAGTCTGTTCTATAAGCACCATTGTTTTGTGGTGGCGGACAGAAAATAATCTGGAAGTGCCCCTCCTGAGACCAGGCTCTAGATCTGCCACTGGTAATACATATAATGCCCACCAGGTTGGCTGCACTGTTACCAGAAAACAAAGGTGACAAAGTCCTCAATGTGCTGTCCACAGTATAAGTCCAACACACAAGACAACCCCTTAACAAAATACATCTGATAAAATAGCTAACATTGTCATACAAACCGGGAGAGTCACAGGGCGCACACACACCCCAACGCACTTTTCACCTAAGCTTCTTCATGGGGGCGTGTCTAAACATCCCACCCATCCCTCTCTTTATCATGCCTAAAATTGGACACAATCCCATTATTATTTAATACACCTGAAGTGAGTCAGATGATCCAGCTGTGCTGTGCCCTAACTCCCGATATCGCGATACTAGCCCTGACCATGTGATCCATACATGATCACATGATCGGACCAGTTCAGCACCAGAGGCACAGTGACAGTGACATTAGCTGCGCTATATCTCCAGTGTAAAGTGTGCGCATCCAAAAAAATCTGACATCCAGTGTATTTTTTTTTTGTAGATGGTGTCTGCTGCGGACAGTGACATTAGCTACGCCACATCTCCAGTGTAAAGTGTGCACGTTCAAAAAATATCTGTGACACCCAGTGTACTTTTTCCGTAGACGGTGTCTGCTGTGGTCAGTGACATTAGCTGTGCCACATCTCCTGTGTAAAGTGTGTGCTTCAAAAATGTATCTGTGACAATCAGTGTACTTTTTTGCGTAGATTCTGCGAACAGTGGCATTACCAGTGGCACCTCTCCTGTAAAACGTTTTCTCATCCTAAATACCTGTGACATTCCCTGTAATTTTTTATTAGCCGCTGGTGACAGCATTAACATTATCTGCGGGGTATCTCCTGTGTGACGTTTCCACATTCCAAATACCTTTTTATAGTTGTTTGCGCATACACTTCTAAATCCTACGCTACCGTACGTGGCCCTGGGCGCGGTGAAACTGTGCCTGCTGCCAGAGCACAAGAAAACTAATCATCCACGAGACCTAGCTTCATGTCCCAGCTTGCAGGGCGGCGCAGGACACTACTCTTGAAGTCAGACCAGTGCGATTAGGTGGTCGGTTGGATTGCAGCAGATAATGCTTCCAGTCGGTTAAGCACCACCCTGTCTTCCACCAAGTCCAGTTTCAGTAGCCAAGAGTCTTCTCAACCCAATCCTCACCCTGGTCCTCCTTCCTCCCACCATGGAGAGTCTGGGCAAACAAATTATCCCACAATCGGATATTCCGAGGACCTCTTTTTAGCGCCATTCCTTGATTTGGCCCTCTCGCCAAGCACGTTTGAAGAGGGACAGATCTTGTGCCGTGATTCCCAAACTCTTGATCATCCACAATCACAAGAAGATGACGGTGGGGAACGGCAATTACTGTTTAATGAGGTGGATGATGATGAGGCACAGTTGGCAAAATCTCAACGGCAATTACTGTCTCAAGAGGTTGATGAAGAGGATGAGACACAGTTGTCAATCACTGAGGTAGTGGTTAGGTCAACAAGTCAGGAGGATTAGCAGTGTGAGGAAGTGGAAGAGGAGGTGGTGGATGATAAAGTCACTGACCCAAACTGGGAAGGTGGAAAGCCGAGTGAGGACAGCAGTACAGAGGGGGAGGGATCTGTTGCACCGCAACAGGCTGGAAGAGGCAGTGGGGTGGCAAAAGGGAAAAGATGGGCCACACCAAACAGTCCTGCAACTGTTCCCCGGAGCACCCCCTTGCAGAAATCTCCCTTGCCAAGGGGTAGGTGTTCCGAAGTCTGGCACTTATTTGAGGAAAGTGCGGATGACAAAACAATTGTAATTTGCAACCTGTGCCATAAAAAAATGAGCAGGGGCGTGAACACAAGCAACCTCACCACCACCAGCATGATCCGCCACATGGCATCAAAGCACCGTAATAGGTGGCCCGAACGCCTGGGTCCATAATCTGTGTCAGCGGGTCACACCAATGCCTCCTATTCCCCTGTGTTACGTGCTGGCCAATCCCCTGTCCAAGACGAAGGTCCGGATGCCTCCTGCCCTGCACCTGGACCTTTGTAAGCACCATCAGCGACCACATACAATTTCATTTCCCCGCGCAGAGTCCTAATGTCCTTAACCCAGGCATTTGAACGAAAGCGCAAATACCCAGCCACCCACCCACAGGCCATAGCACTAAATGCGCAACTTTCCAAATTACTGGCCATGTAAATGTTGCCATTTAGGCTTGTGGACACTGAGGCTTTCTGCAGCCTGATGTCGGCGGCCGTCCCGCGTTACGCAGTCCCCAGCCACCACTATTTTTCAAGGTGCCATGCCCGCCTTACACCAACATGTGTCCCGTAACATCACACGTGCCCTGACCAATGCAGTTACTGGGAAGGTCCACTTAACCAGGGACACATGGACAAGTGCATTCGGCCAGGGATGCTACATTTCCCCGTCGGCACACTGGGTAAATGTTCCGGAGGCTGGGAGCGAGTCATACCCTGGGATAGCACAGGTGTTACCGACGCCAAGGATTGCGGGCCCTACTTCGATCAGGGTTTTCACCAGCACCTATGTTAGTGGCTCCAACCCCTACTTCTCCGCCTCCTCCTCCACTTTCAACTCCGAATGTTCCGCGTGCAGCACCAGTCAGTCATCAGTCGGTAGCTGAAAGCAGTGTAGCACTGCAGTGGGGAAGCGGCAACAGGCCGTGCTGAGGCTGATATGCTTAGGGGACAAACAGCACACTGCCGCTGTGGCAGTGGATAAGAGACCAGACTGAGATGTGGCTCTCGCCACTCAACCTACAACCAGGCATGGTTGTGTCTAATAATGGCCGTAACTTGGTGGCGGCTTTGGAGCTCGGCAAGGTTACACACACTCCAGTGCCTAGCCCACATCTTAAACTTAGTGGTTCAGCGGTTTTTCAAAACTTGCCCCAATTTTCCTGAGCTACTGGTGAAGGTGAAGGTGTGCACATTTCCGCAAGTCATCGACAGCTTGAGCCGGCCTGTCAACGCTGCAGCAGGGCTTGAAATTGCCAGCTCACTGGCTGTTGTGCGATGTTAGCATGTGCTGTAACTCTGTTGGCCAGGCTTTGTGAGCAGCAGAGGGCAGTAGTGTAATACCAGCTGCAACATGGTCGTCACCTTTCCAATCAGCTTCCGCTATTTACAAGCGAGGAGTGGGCATGGATGTCTGACCTCTGTGAGGTTATAAGAAACTTTGAGGAATCAACACAGATGGTGAGCGGCGATAATGCTGTTATCAGCTTAACCATCCCATTTCTGTGTCTACTCAAACACTCGCTGCTCACAATTAAGGACGACTCTTTGCATGTGGAAAAGGTGGAAGTGGGGGAAGACATTACACTGGGTGATAGCCAGACCACCCTCAGTTCGTGTTCTCAGAGCGAATTTGATGATGAAGAGGAGAAGGAGCAGGAGATGGTTTCCTCCGCTACAGTGGGTAGTACCCATGGAAGTTTAATTCCATCTGTTCAGCGTGGGTGGGCAGAAGAGGAGGAAGAGGATGAGGAGATTGAGAGTGATCCTCCTGATGACAGCGAAGTCTTGCCTGTTGGTACTCTGGCACATAAGGCTGACTTCATGTTAGGCTGCCTTTCCCGCGACACGCGAGTTATACGCATTTTAGACAATACGGATTACTGGTTGTTCACCCTTCTCGACCCCCGCTGCAAAGAGAACATCTCATCTCTCATTCTTATGGTGGAGAGGACGAGCAAAACTGTGCAATACCAGAAGATCCTTGTTGAAAAATTGCTCCAATAATTTCCATCTGTCAACTCTGGCTGCAGAGTCCGTAGTTCCTTGGGCAACCGAGGAGGGGAGACAAGGGGAACACACAGCAGTTCCAACACTCTCCTAAGCCTGGGACAGTTTCATGACACCCCGCCAGAATCCTCTTACTTATGTGCGGCCTACTGTCACAAGAAGAGATACATTTTGGAAGATGGTGAAGGAGTACATAGCAGACCATGTCAGAGTCCTCATTGATCCCTCAGTGCCTTACAACTACTGGTTGTCCATTCTGGACACGTGGAACTAACTGGCACTCTACACCTTGGAGGTGCTGGCCTGCCTTGCCACCTGCGTCTTGTCTGAGCGGGGTTTTTAGTGCTGCTGGTGGCATTAGAAGAGATAAGCGTATCTACCTGTCAACTGAAAATGCTGACAGGTTGACTCTTAAAAAATGAACAAGGCCTGGATTGATCATAACTTCTCGACTCCACCACAGTAAAGCGTCTGAACATAAAAGCACTTTAAATGTGTTGTTTATAATGTACTGAATACACTGTTTTCCCATGCACCCTGTAAAGGGGGAATATTAATTGCTAATATTTATGCAAATATCAGTAATTAATATTCATAAATAGGAGGAGCCGTCTATTGATGACTCCGCCTATTTATACCTTTATATAAATATACAATATTTTCACTATACTTTACGCTAATCACTAGACTAGCTGCATGCGCCTTACTGAACTAACTATCGCCAATAACTACACGTTACACAGATAGTTACAAATAAAAGATATTTATTAATACCTAGTACACTACACACTCAATACACTAATACAGCACTAAATATACAGTACTAAACTACCCTATACGTTCCCGGATTCCACCCACAAACTAGCTATACCATACACACACAAATATTAACAGCCCACCCACCTGGTTCTATTTACTATCCCTATGGGGTACAAGGAGGGTTAACGGTGGTCTTGCAGGGGTGTATGCAGACCACAGACACAAATACGGTAATAGGAGTGAGGTACCATGGGGGTGAACAGGGTTAATCAGGGATATCAATGGAAGGGTAATCAGGAGCACAACCAGGGACACAACAACGCAAGGGATAATCAGGGACAAGGGTAAATCAGGGGCACAAAATCAGGGGCACAACAATGTAAGGGTTAATCAGTGACAAGGTTAAATCAGGGGCACAGAATCAGGGGCACAACAGTGTAGGGGTTAATCAGGGGAAACAAGGAAGTAGGGGTATGGATGCATCAGGGGTTACAGGGTTAACAAGGGGAGAAATCGTTGGTGGGATAGCGATAGGGGATCAGGGGATTTAAGGGTTACTTAAGGTAATTTGTTAGTGGGATAGTGGTAGGGGCCAGGGGTATAAGGGTTAATATCGTTGGTGGGATAGGGGATAATAAAGGGGGTGATACTTAAGATATAGTTGCTCGTTCGTCCAGGGGTTTGCTCGTTCATCCAGGGGTGGTCTCCTTATGGGGGGGCAGCACGGCTCTTCTTTCTTAGTGCAGGGCCCGCCGGATATTTATCTCCGGCGGCCCGCACTGCCGCACCGCCCACAGGGTGGGAGCGTGCGCGCCACCATTGGAGACACGTGGGCCGGCGCAGTGAGATGACGTCACTGCGTCGGCCCGTGCGTCTCTTGAACGAGCGCATCGGGGCCGTGCTACATGCCAACAGGCGGGAGAAGCCTTTGATCTCCCGCCTGTAGCACTCTGCATTCCGGCCAGTGAGATGTTAATTTTGCTGCCGAAATGCGCATAATAGAAGGAGGGGAGGCTTCTCCCTTCCTTCTATCATGCATAATTATCTCCAGCAGAGCTGGAGATAATTACAACAAAGGACTCAGATTCTGTTTAATCTGAGTCCTTTGTAGTTATCAGGATGACTGGACCTTAGTCCGCTCATTCTGATGCAATCAACCAGATTGCATCTGTGCGAATGCTTGGGGCACATTCACACCGATGCACCTGGTTTCAGGTATAGGGGGGGGGGGAATAGATATACACTGCTCAAAAAAATTAAGGGAACACAAAAATAACACATCCTAGATCTGAATTAATTAAATATTCTTCTTAAATACTTTGTTCTTTACATAGTTGAATGTGCTGACAACAAAATCACACAAAAAAAAAAAATGGAAATCAAATTTTTTAACCCAGGGAGGTCTGGAATTGAAGTCACCCTCAAAATTAAAGTGGAAGAACACACTACAGGCTGATCCAACTTTGATGTAATGTCCTTAAAACAAGTCAAAATGAGGCTCAGTAGTGTGTGTGGCCTCCACGTGCCTGTATGACCTCCCTACAACGCCTGTGCATGCTCCTGATGAGGTGGCGGACGGTCTCCTGAGGGATCTCCTCCCAGACCTGGACTAAAGCATCTGCCAACTCCTGGACAGTCTGTGGTGCAACGTGACATTGGTGGATAGAGCGAGACGTGATGTCCCAGATGTGCTCAATTGGATTTAGGTCTGGGGAACGGGCGGGCCAGTCCATAGCATCAATGCCTTCGTCTTGCAGGAACTGCTGACACACTCCAGCCACATGAGGTCTAGCATTGTCTTGCATTAGGAGGAACCCAGGGCCAACCGCACCAGCATATGGTCTCACAAGGGGTCTGATGATCTCATCTCGGTACCTAATGGCAGTCAGGCTACCTCTGGCGAGCACATGGAGTGCTGTGCGGCCCTCCAAAGAAATGCCACCCCACACCATTACTGACCTAATGTCAAACCGGTCATGCTGGAGGATGTTGCAGGCAGCAGAACGTTCTCCACGGCGTCTCCAGACTCTGTCACGTCTGTCACATGTGCTCAGTGTGAATCTGCTTTCATCTGTGAAGAGCACAGGGCGCCAGTGGCGAATTTGCCAATCTTGGTGTTCTCTGGCAAATGCCAAACGTCCTGCACGGTGTTGGGCTGTAAGCACAACCCCCACCTGTGGATGTCGGGCCCTCATATCACCCTCATGGAGTCTGTTTCTGACCGTTTGAGCAGACACATGCACATTTGTGGCCTGCTGGAGGTCATTTTGCAGGGCTCTGGCAGTGTTCCTCCTGTTCCTCCTTGCACAAAGGCGGAGGTAGCGGTCCTGCTGCTGGGTTGTTGCCCTCCTACGGCCTCCTCCACATCTCCTGATGTACTGGCCTGTCTCCTGGTAGCGCCTCCATGCTCTGGACACTACGCTGACAGACACAGCAAACCTTCTTGCCACAGCTCGCATTGATGTGCCATCCTGGATAAGCTGCACTACCTGAGCCACTTGTGTGGGTTGTAGACTCCGTCTCATGCTACCACTAGAGTGAAAGCACCGCCAGCAATCAAAAGTGACCAAAACATCAGCCAGGTAGCATAGGAACTGAGAAGTGGTCAGGTCACCACCTGCAGAACCACTCCTTTATTGGGGGTGTCTTGCTAATTGCCTATAATTTCCACCTGTTGTCTATCCCATTTGCACAACAGCATGTGAAATTGATTGTCACTCAGTGTTGCTTTCTAAGTGGACAGTTTGATTTCACAGAAGTGTGATTGACTTGGAGTTACATTGTGTTGTTGTCACGGGGTTCCGAAGGTGCACTCGGTCCCCCATCGCCCGCAGACCTGTTGCTTAGCTTTGGGAATGAGGATCTGTGTTTTACCTCATTCCCAGGGCGGCTTTACTAGCTGGGTGGCTCCCTGCTCCTAAGTCTGCCTTGAGCGCCGAGCTGATCACTCGGTGCTCGACTGGTTGGTCTGTTGGTCATGTGACGCTGGCCACGTCACATGACCCTCACTCCCCACTATAAATACAGGCAGCCTGCTGGCTACAGGTTGCCTGTTAATTTCTAGGTTCCTGGCTATTTGTTGGACTGCTGAATACTTACCTGATCCTGTTCCTTGACCATCCTTTTGCCTGATCCTCCTGTACTGCGCATCCGTCCTGGTATTGTGACCTCGGCTCCCACCTGACTACTCTCTTAGGACTCCTCTTGTACTTCTCTGCTCTCCTGGTATTTGACCCCGGCTTCTCCTGACCATTCTTTGCTTAATCCTTTGTACTTTGTAGCTTTCCTGGTATTGACTCGGTCCGTTCACGTTCTGTTGTTTGTCTGTCTGTCATCCCTGCACTTATTCCAAGTTAGGGATTGCCGTCCAGTTGTCCCCTGTCATTAGGACTTGCGAGGCAAGTAGGCAGGGCCAGGGGTAAGGGTGGAGCGCAGTGGTCACTTCCCTTCTCCCCTGTGTGTGTGTGTACGCGACCGTTACAGTTGTTTAAGTGTTCCCTTTATTTTTTTGAGCAGTGTATATTATAAGGAGGCATAGAAGGGGCACAGTTATGCATTCTAAGGGGGCACAAATATATAAAAAGGGGCACAAGGGACCTATAAAGGGGCACATATTTCCCACAGGGGCCACCATGAGCCCCTGTGGGCCACTACGGGCATATGTGCGCAGATGCTGGGTACATCTGCGCACCTCATCCCGTGATGTGGCATTCAACGTATGCATATATGCCATGTTTGCATGCACGCATGGACATATATGCATACGTCTTCAACCCTTCCTCAACACACCCCTTCCACCACAAACAAGGTTATATGGTTGAATCATCTTTTCTCATCTTCCTCTTCCATCATATCAACATGCTTATTTGTCGCATATATGCCTTTCGTATATAATGTTTTACAGGGTCAGCTCAGCTGCAGCCCCTCGCATATAATTTTTAGAGGGTCAGCTCACCAGCAGGACCTCGCAAATAATTTTTTACAGGGTCACCTAAAATCTTTTACAGGGTCAGCTCACCTGTAGGCCCGCACCTAAAATCTTTTACAGGGTCAGCTCACCAGCAGACCTTCACATATAATGTTTTACAGTCTCATCTCACCAGTAGGCCCTCGCATACAATTTTTTACAGGGTCAGCTCACCTGAAGGCCCTCACATACAATATTTTAGAGGGTCAGCTCCCCTGCAGGCCCTCACCTACAACCTTTTAGAGGGTCAGCTCACCAGCAGGCCCTCACATAAAATATTTGACATAGTCATCTCACCAGCAGTCCCTCGCATACAATTTTTTACAGAGTCAGCTCACCTGAAGGCCCCTTGCATACAATGTTTTAGAGGGTCAGCTGACCAGCAGGCCCTCATATATAAATTTTTAGAGGGTCAGCTCACCAGCAGGCCTTCATCTAGAATTTTTTACAGGGTCAGCTCACCTGAAGGCCCTCACCTACAACCTTTTAGAGGGTCAGCTCACCAGCAGGCCTTCACCTACAATCTTTTACAGGGTCAGCTCACCCGAAGGCCCTCGCATACAATGTTTTAGAGGGTCAGCTCACCAGCATGCCCTTATCTACAAGTCCAATATCACTATCCAAGAGTCTGGTCAACACAATCCTCATAGCCGGGGGTCGCGTAACTAGTTATCATGGAGGAGTCTCGTTTGTTATCGGAATTAACCAGACAAATCGCTCCACCAACTAAGAATGTCCATGCACCACCACCCACAGAATAGAGAAAGAGCTGTCAATCCTTTCCGTGTCCGGGCCGGGTGAGTTTTCCCCTGTTGAGTCAAATTAAGCCACAGGCTCCACTTCTGGTGGTGCCCTTCCGTCAATTCCTTTTAAGTTTCAGCTTTGCAACCATACTCCCCCTGAAACCCAAAGACTTTGGTTTCTCTGAAGCTGCTCGGCAGGTCATGGGAATAACGCCGCCGGATCGCCGGTTGGCATAGTTTATGGTTGGAACTACGACGATATCTGATCGTCTTCGAACCTTCGACTTTCATTTTTGGTTAATGAAAACATTCTTGGCAAATGCTTTCGATTTGGTTCGTCTTGCGCCGGTCCAAGAATTTCACCTCTAGCGGCGCAATACGGATGCCCCTGGCCTTCTCTCTTATTCATGGCCCCAGTTCCGAAAACCAATAAAATAGAACCGGAGTCCTATTCCATTATTCCAACTGAAGTTTTGAAGCGACCCAGCCTGCTTTGAACACTGTAAATTGCAAATTTCAATGGTCAGCGCCCGGCCGTCCCCGCTTCCCAGAACACCACATTGTGACAGTACCCTCCCCTTTTACGTGGGGCCACCGGACTCAAGGCCCCAGGCGACAGCTTCTCAGGATGTTCCATATGAAATTTTTTGACAAGCCTAGTGGCATGAACATCCTTAGCTGGTACCCAGGACCTTTCCTCCGGTCCATAGCCTTTCCAGTGTACCAGATACTGTAATGAGTTGCAGACTCTCCTAACATCCAAAATTTTTTAAACCACAAATTCCTCAGAATTAATAACCAGTACTTGCGGTGGAGCAGGCTGTGAAGGAACCACAGGAGTAACATGTCTTTTCAGCAGAGATTTATGGAAGACATCATGGATGTGGAACAAATCAGGTAACCTTAATCTAAATGACACTGGATTGATTACCTCCGTAATCTCGTATGGACCTATAAAACGAGGTGCGAGCTTTTTAGAGCAACCTTAAGAGGCACATTCTGAGAGGACAGCCACACCTGATCCACAACCTGAAAATCCATCCCCCTAGAACGTCTTATTAGCTTTGATTTTTTGATTATTTTGAGCCTTCTCTAGGTTCGACTGAACCCGGGCCCAATCTGTGCACAGTTCAGATGAGACCTTATCTGCCTCAGGGTTAGATGAGGAGACAGATGACCCAGAATGAAAACGAGGATGGAAACCGTAGTTACAAAAGAATGGGGAGACACCAGCGGAGGAATTAACATGGTTGTTAATCGCAAATTCTGCCAAAGGAAGGTATTTAACCCACAACTGTTGATCACCAGAGACATATGACCTGAGAAATTGTTCCACAGACTGATTAAGTCGCTCCGTCTGCCCGCTACTCTCAGGATGATAGGCAGATGAGAAGGACAATGAGATTTGGCACCTCTGACAGAAGGCTCTCCAAAATCTCGACACAAACTGGACACTAGAGTTGAGCGAACACCTGGATGTTCGGGTTCGAGAAGTTCGGCCGAACTTCCCGGAAATGTTCGGGTTCGGGATCCGAACCCGATCCGAACTTCGTCCCGAACCCGAACCCCATTGAAGTCAATGGGGACCCGAACTTTTCGGCACTAAAAAGGCTGTAAAACAGCCCAGGAAAGAGCTAGAGGGCTGCAAAAGGCAGCAACATGTAGGTAAATCCCCTGCAAACAAATGTGGATAGGGAAATGAAATTAAAAAAAAAAATGACCCAATATCAATTGGACAGAGGTCCCATAGCAGAGAATCTGGTTTCACGTCAGCAGAGAATCAGTCTCTTCATGCCATAGCAAAGAATCTGGCTTCATGTCAGCACAGAATCAGTCTCTTCATGCCATAGCAGAGAATCTGGCTTCATGTCAGCACAGAATCTGTCTTCATGTCATAGCAGAGAATCAGGCTTCACTTCACCCACCACTGGAACAGGCCACTGTCACACATTTAGGCCCCGGCACCCAGACAGAGGAGAGCGGTCCCGTAACAGAGAATCTGGCCTTATGTCAGCGCAGAATCTGTCTTCATGTCATAGCAGAGAATCAAGCATCACGTCACCCACCACTGGAACAGGCCACTGTCACACATTTAGGCCCAGGCACCCAGTCAGAGGAGAGAGGTCCCGTAACAGAGAATCTGGCTTGATGTCAGCACAGAATCTGTCGTCATGTCATAGCAGAGAATCAGGCTTCATGTCACCCACCACTGGAACAGGCCACTGTCACACATTTAGGCCCAGGCACCCAGGCAGAGGAGAGAGGTCCCGTAACAGAGAATCTGGCCTTATGTCAGCACAGAATCAGTCTTTATGTCATAGCAGAGAATCAGGCTTCACGTCACCCACCACTGGAACAGGCCACTGTCACACATTTAGGCCCCGGCACCCAGACAGAGGAGAGCGGTCCCGTAACAGAGAATCTGGCCTTATGTGAGCGCAGAATCTGTATTCATGTCATAGCAGAGAATCAGGCTTCACGTCACCCACCACTGGAACAGGCCACTGTCACACATTTAGGCCCCGGCACCCAGGCAGAGGAGAGAGGTCCCGTAACAGAGAATCTGGCCTGATGTCAGCACAGAATCTGTCTTCATGTCATAGCAGAGAATCAGGCTTCACGTCACCCACCACTGGAACAGGCAACTGTCACACATTTAGGCCCAGGCACCCAGTCAGAGGAGAGAGGTCCCGTAACAGAGAATCTGGCCTTATGTCAACACAGAATCTGTCTTCATGTCATAGCAGAGAATCAGGCTTCACGTCACCCACCACTGGAACAGGCCACTGTCACACATTTAGGCCCAGGCACCCAGGCAGAGGAGAGAGGTCCCGTATTAGAGAATCTGGCCTTATTTCAGCACAGAATCTGTCTTCATATCATAGCAGAGAATCAGGCTTCACGTCACCCACCACTGGAACAAGCCACTGTCACATATTTAGGCCCCGGCACCCAGACAGAGGAGAGAGGTCCCGTAACAGAGAATCTGGCCTTATGTCAGCGCAGAATCTGTATTCATGTCATAGCAGAGAATCAGGCTTCACGTCACCCACCACTGGAACAGGCCACTGTCACATATTTAGGCCCAGGCACCCAGGCAGAGGAGAGAGGTCCCGTAACAGAGAATCTGGCCTTATGTCAGCGCAGAATCTGTATTCATGTCATAGCAGAGAATCAGGCTTCACGTCACCCACCACTGGAACAGGCCACTGTCACACATTTAGGCCCAGATACCCAGGCAGAGGAGAGAGGTCCCGTAACAGAGAATCTGGCCTGATGTCAGCGCAGAATCTGTCTTCATGTCATAGCAGAGAATCAGGCTTTACGTCACCCACCACTGGAACAGGCCACTGTCACACATTTAGGCACAGGCACCCAGGCAGAGGAGAGAGGACCCGTAACAGAGAATCTGGCCTTATGTCAGCACAGAATCAGTCTTCATGTCATAGCAGAGAATCAGGCTTCACGTCACCCACCACTGGAACAGGCCACTGTCACACATTTAGGCCCCGGCACCCAGACAGAGGAGAGCGGTCCCGTAACAGAGAATATGGCCTTATGTGAGCGCAGAATCTGTATTCATGTCATAGCAGAGAATCAGGCTTCACGTCACCCACCACTGGAACAGGCCACTGTCACACATTTAGGCCCAGGCACCCAGGCAGAGGAGAGAGGTCCCGTAACAGAGAATCTGGCCTGATGTCAGCACAGAATCTGTCTTCATGTCATATCAGAGAATCAGGCTTCACGTCACCCACCACTGGAACAGGCCACTGTCACACATTTAGGCCCAGGCACCCAGTCAGAGGAGAGAGGTCCCGTAACAGAGAATCTGGCCTTATGTCAACACAGAATCTGTCTTCATGTCATAGCAGAGAATCAGGCTTCACGTCACCCACCACTGGAACAGGCCACTGTCACACATTTAGGCCCCGGCACCCAGGCAGAGGAGAGAGGTCCCGTATTAGAGAATCTGGCCTTATGTCAGCACAGAATCTGTCTTCATATCATAGCAGAGAATCAGGCTTCACGTCACCCACTACTGGAACAAGCCACTGTCACATATTTAGGCCCCGGCACCCAGACAGAGGAGAGAGGTCCCGTAACAGAGAATCTGGCCTTATGTCAGCGCAGAATCTGTATTCATGTCATAGCAGAGAATCAGGCTTCACGTCACCCACCACTGGAACAGGCCACTGTCACATATTTAGGCCCAGGCACCCAGGCAGAGGAGAGAGGTCCCGTAACAGAGAATCTGGCCTTATGTCAGCGCAGAATCTGTATTCATGTCATAGCAGAGAATCAGGCTTCACGTCACCCACCACTGGAACAGGCCACTGTCACACATTTAGGCCCAGATACCCAGGCAGAGGAGAGAGGTCCCGTAACAGAGAATCTGGCCTGATGTCAGCGCAGAATCTGTCTTCATGTCATAGCAGAGAATCAGGCTTCACGTCACCCATCACTGGAACAGGCCACTGTCACACATTTAGGCACAGGCACCCAGGCAGAGGAGAGAGGTCCCGTAACAGAGAATCTGGCCTGATGTCAGCACAGAATCTGTCTTCATGTCATAGCAGAGAATCAGGCTTCACGTCACCCACCACTGGAACAGGCCACTGTCACATATTTAGGCCCAGGCACCCAGGCAGAGGAGAGAGGTCGCGTAACAGAGAATCTGGCTTCATGTCAGCACAGAATAAGTCTTCATGTCATAGCAGAGAATCAGGCTTCACGTCACCCACCACTGGAACAGGCCACTGTCACACATTTAGGCCCCGGCACCCAGACAGAGGAGAGGTTCATTCAACTTTGGGTTGCCCCGCAATATAATGGTAAAATGAAATTAAAAATAGTGTTGAATGAGGAAGTGCCCTGGAGTAGAATAATATATTGTTAAGGGGAGGTAGTTAATATCTAATCTGCACAAGGGATGGACAGGTCCTGTGGGATCCATGCCTGGTTCATTTTTATGAACGTCAGCTTGTCCACATTGGCTGTAGACAGGCGGCTGCGTTTGTCTGTAATGACGCCCCCTGCCGTGCTGAATACACGTTCAGACAAAACGCTGGCCGCCGGGCAGGCCAGCACCTCCAAGGCATAAAAGGCTAGCTCTGGCCACGTGGACAATTTGGAGACCCAGAAGTTGAATGGGGCCGAACCATCAGTCAGTACGTGGAGGGGTGTGAACAGGTACTGTTCCACCATGTTAGTGAAATGTTGCCTCCTGCTAACACGTTCCGTATCAGGTGGTGGTGCTCTTAGCTGTGGCGTGGTGACAAAACTTTTCCACATCTCTGCCATGCTAACCCTGCCCTCAGAGGAGCTGGCCGTGACACAGCTGCGTTGGCGACCTCTTGCTCCTCCTCTGCCTTCGCCTTGGGCTTCCACTTGTTCCCCTGTGACATTTGGGAATGCTCTCAGTAGCGCGTCTACCAACGTGCGTTTGTACTCGCGCATCTTCCTATCACGCTCCAGTGTAGGAAGTAAGGTGGGCACATTGTCTTTGTACCGGGGATCCAGCAAGGTGGCAACCCAGTAGTCCGCACACGTTAAAATGTGGGCAACTCTGCTGTCGTTGCGCAGGCACTGCAGCATGTAGTCGCTCATGTGTGCCAGGCTGCCCAGAGGTAAGGACAAGCTGTCCTCTGTGGGAGGCGTATCGTCATCGTCCTGTGTTTCCCCCCAGCCACGCACCAGTGATGGGCCCGAGCTGCTTTGGGTGCCACCCCGCTGTGAACATGCTTCATTCTCATCCTCCTCCACCTCCTCCTCATCCTCGTCCTCCTCGTCCTCCAGTAGTGGGCCCTGTCTGGCCACATTTGTACCTGGCCTCTGGTGTTGCAAAAAACCTCCCTCTGAGTCACTTTGAAGAGACTGGCCTGAAAGTGCTAAAAATGACCCCTCTTCCTCCTCTTCCTCCTGGGCCACCTCCTCTTCCATCATCGCCCTAAGTGTTTTCTCAAGGAGACATAGAAGTGGTATTGTAACGCTGATAACGGCGTCATCGCCACTGGCCATGTTGGTGGAGTACTCGAAACAGCGCAACAGGGCACACAGGTCTCGCATGGAGGCCCAGTCATTGGTGGTGAAGTGGGTCTGATCCGCAGTGCGACTGACCCGTGCGTGCTGCAGCTGAAACTCCACTATGGCCTGCTGCTGCTCGCACAGTCTGTCCAGCATATGCAAGGTGGAGTTCCACCTGGTGGGTACGTCGCATATGAGGCGGTGAGCGGGAAGGCCGAAGTTACGCTGTAGCGCAGACAGGCGAGCAGCGGCAGGGTGTGAACGCCGGAAGCGCGAACAGACGGCCCGCACTTTATGCAGCAGCTCTGACATGTCGGGGTAGTTGCGAATGAACTTCTGCACCACCAAATTCAGCACATGCGCCAGGCAAGGGATGTGCGTCAAACCGGCTAGTCCCAGAGCTGCAACGAGATTTCGCCCATTATCGCACACCACCAGGCCGGGCTTGAGGCTCACCGGCAGCAACCACTCATCGGTCTGTTGTTCTATACCCCGCCACAACTCCTGTGTGGTGTGGGGCCTGTCCCCCAAACATATGAGTTTCAGAATGGCCTGCTGACGTTTACCCCGGGCTGTGCTGAAGTTGGTGGTGAAGGTGTGTGGCTGACTGGATGAGCAGGTGGAAGAAGAGGAGGAGGAAGCTGAGTAGTAGGAGGAGGAGACAGGAGGCAAAGAATGTTGCCCTGCGATCCTTGGCGGCAGAAGGACGTGCGCCAAACAGCTCTCCGCCTGGGGCCCAGCCGCCACTACATTTACCCAGTGTGCAGTTAGGGAGATATAGCGTCCCTGGCCGTGCTTACTGGTCCACGTATCTGTGGTTAGGTGGACCTTGCCACAGATGGCGTTGCGCATTGCACACTTGATTTTATCGGACACTTGTTTGTGCAGGGAAGGCACGGCTCTCTTGGAGAAGTAGTGGCGGCTGGGAACAACATACTGTGGGACAGCAAGTGACATGAGCTGTTTGAAGCTCTGTGTGTCCACCAGCCTAAATGACAGCATTTCATAGGCCAGTAGTTTAGAAATGCTGGCATTCAGGGCCAGGGATCGAGGGTGGCTAGGTGGGAATTTACGCTTTCTCTCAAATGTTTATGAGATGGAGAGCTGAACGCTGCCGTGTGACATGGTTGAGATGCTTGGTGACGCAGGTGGTGGTGTTGGTGGTACATCCCATGTTTGCTGAGCGGCAGGTGCCAACGTTCCTCCAGAGGCAGAGGAAGAGGCCGAGGCGGCGGCAGCAGCAGCAGAAGAGGCCGAGGCAGCAGCAGAAGAGGCCGAGGCGGCAGCAGCAGAAGAGGCAGCAGGGGGAGCCTGAGTGACTTCCTTGTTTTTAAGGTGTTTACTCCACTGCAGTTCATGCTTTGCATGCAGGTGCCTGGTCATGCAGGTTGTGCTAAGGTTCAGAACGTTAATGCCTCGCTTCAGGCTCTGATGGCACAGCGTGCAAACCACTCGGGTCTTGTCGTCAGCACATTGTTTGAAAAAGTGCCATGCCAGGGAACTCCTTGAAGCTGCCTTTGGGGTGCTCGGTCCCAGATGGCGGCGGTCAGTAGCAGGCGAAGTCTCTTGGCGGCGGGTGTTCTGATTTTGCCCACTGCTCCCTCTTTTGCTACGCTGTTGGCTCGGTCTCACCACTGCCTCTTCCTCCGAACTGTGAAAGTCAGTGGCACGACCTTCATTCCATGTGGGGTCTAGGACCTCATCGTCCCCTGCATCGTCTTCCACCCAGTCTTGACCCCTGACCTCCTGTTCAGTCTGCACACTGCAGAAAGACACAGCAGTTGGCACCTGTGTTTCGTCATCATCAGAGACGTGCTGAGGTGGTATTCCCATGTCCTCATCATCAGGAAAAATAAGTGGTTGTGCGTTAGTGCATTCTATCTCTTCCACCCCTGGGGAAGGGCTAGGTGGATGCCCTTGGGAAACCCTGGCAGCAGAGTCTTCAAACAGCATAAGAGACTGCTGCATAACTTGAGGCTCAGACAGTTTCCCTGATATGCATGGGGGGGATGTGACAGACCGATGGGCTTGGTTTTCATGCGCCATCTGTGCGCTTTCTGCAGAAGACTGGGTGGGAGATAATGTGAACGTGCAGGATCCACTGTCGGCCACCCAATTGACTAATGCCTGCACCTGCTCAGGCCTTACCATCCTTAGAACGGCATTGGGCCCCACCAAATATCGCTGTAAATTCTGCTGGCTACTGGGACCTGAGGTAGTTGGTTCACTAGGACGTGTGGCTGTGGCAGAACGGCCACGTCCTCTCCCAGCACCAGAGGGTACACTAACACCACCACGACCATGTCCACGTCCGCGTCCCTTATTAGATGTTTTCCTCATTGTTCCCGTTCACAACAATTTTGAGAATGGCAAATTTGGGAATGCTTTTTCAACCCAGAACAAAAAGTCTGCTTTTACGGTCACTACAAATAACTTGACCAGCTAAAACTGTGCAGATTTGGTTGAATAGAGATGTGAGACCTGTTTTTTTTTTGCGCTGTGTGACAGTTATAGGTTTAATCACAGAAAGACACTTCTATCAGCACGCTAGCGTGTGTCTTAGGTTTTTCTGAATCACACTATCAATACCTTCAATGTAAGATTTTCTTTTTGGGATAGATTTCAAGTAGGCCTCAAATACCACTAACTAGTAATTTTCAGAATGGCAAATTTGGGAATGCTTTTTCAACCCAGAACAAAAAGTCTGCTTTTACGGTCACTACAAATAACTTGACCAGCTAAAACTGTGCAGATTTGGTTGAATAGAGATGTGAGACCTGTTTTTTTTTTTGCGCTGTGTGACAGTTATAGGTTTAATCACAGAATGACACTTCTATCAGCACGCTAGCGTGTGTCTTAGGTTTTTCTGAATCACACTATCAATACCTTCAATGTAAGATTTTCTTTTTGGGATAGATTTCAAGTAGGCCTCAAATACCACAAACTAGTAATTTTGAGAATGGCAAATTTGGGAATGCTTTTTCAACCCAGAACAAAAAGTCTGCTTTTACGGTCACTACAAATAACTTGACCAGCTAAAACTGTGCAGATTTGGTTGAATAGAGATGTGAGACCTGTTTTTTTTTTTGCGCTGTGTGACAGTTATAGGTTTAATCACAGAATGACACTTCTATCAGCACGCTAGCGTGTGTCTTAGGTTTTTCTGAATCACACTATCAATACCTTCAATGTAAGATTTTCTTTTTGGGATAGATTTCAAGTAGGCCTCAAATACCACAAACTAGTTATTTTCAGAATGGCAAATTTGGGAATGCTTTTTCAACCCAGAACAAAAAGTCTGCTTTTACGGTCACTACAAATAACTTGACCAGCTAAAACTGTGCAGATTTGGTTGAATAGAGATGTGAGACCTGTTTTTTTTTGCGCTGTGTGACAGTTATAGGTTTAATCACAGAATGACACTTCTATCAGCACGCTAGCGTGTGTCTTAGGTTTTTCTGAATCACACTATCAATACCTTCAATGTAAGATTTTCTTTTTGGGATAGATTTCAAGTAGGCCTCAAATACCACAAACTAGTTATTTTCAGAATGGCAAATTTGGGAATGCTTTTTCAACCCAGAACAAAAAGTCTGCTTTTACGGTCACTACAAATAACTTGACCAGCAAAAACTGTGCAGATTTGGTTGAATAGAGATGTGAGATCTGGTTTTTTTTGCGCTGTGTGACAGTTATAGGTTTAATCACAGAATGACAATTCTATCAGCACGCTAGCGTGTGTCTTAGGTTTTTCTGAATCACACTATCAATACCTTCAATGTAAGATTTTCTTTTTGGGATAGATTTCAAGTAGGCCTCAAATACCACAAACTAGTAATTTTGAGAATGGCAAATTTGGGAATGCTTTTTCAACCCAGAACAAAAAGTCTGCTTTTACGGTCACTACAAATAACTTGACCAGCTAAAACTGTGCAGATTTGGTTGAATAGAGATGTGAGACCTGTTTTTTTTTTGCGCTGTGTGACAGTTATAGGTTTAATCACAGAATGACACTTCTATCAGCACGCTAGCATGTGTCTTAGGTTTTTCTGAATCACACTATCAATACCTTCAATGTAAGATTTTATTTTTGGGATAGATTTCAAGTAGGCCTCAAATACCACAAACTAGTTATTTTCAGAATGGCAAATTTGGGAATGCTTTTTCAACCCAGAACAAAAAGTCTGCTTTTACGGTCACTACAAATAACTTGACCAGCTAAAACTGTGCAGATTTGGTTGAATAGAGATGTGAGACCTGTTTTTTTTTTGCGCTGTGTGACAGTTATAGGTTTAATCACAGAATGACACTTCTATCAGCACGCTAGCGTGTGTCTTAGGTTTTTCTGAATCACACTATCAATACCTTCAATGTAAGATTTTCTTTTTGGGATAGATTTCAAGTAGGCCTCAAATACCACAAACTAGTTATTTTCAGAATGGCAAATTTGGGAATGCTTTTTCAATCCAGAACAAAAAGTCTGCTTTTACGGTCACTACAAATAACTTGACCAGCTAAAACTGTGCAGATTTGGTTGAATAGAAATATCAGGTCTATTTTTTAGGCGCTGGGTGACAGGCTCAACTTGCCCCTGATGTAATATATGGACAAAAAATAACCACACTGTTGATGGTTAAATGCACTTGGTTGACACAGGCTCAGCCTGCAGCTGATGTAGTATATGGCCAAAAAATAATCAGACTGTTGATGGTTAAATGCACTTGGGTGACACAGGCTCAGCCTGCAGCTGATGTAGGATATAGCACAAAATAACCACACTATCGATGGTTAAATACACTTGGTGATAGCTCGTGCTGGCGCACCACAAGTCACAAAATGGCCGCCGATCACCCCAGAAAAAAAGTGATCTAAAAACGCTCTGGGCAGCCTCAAAAAAGTGAGCAAGTCAATAATAGCACTTCAATGATCCACAGCTGCAGATCGATCACTGAATCAAGTCTTTTGGAGGAGTTAATCTGCCTAATCTCGCCCTAACGTCGCAGCTGCAACCTCTCCCTATACTGATCATAGCAGAGTGACGTGCGGCGCTACGTGACTCCAGCTTAAATAGAGGCTGGGTCACATGGTGCACTGGCCAATCACAGCCATGCCAATAGTAGGCATGGCTGTGATGGCCTCTTGGGCCAAGTAGTATGACGCTTGTTTCAAAAAGCGCCAAGAAAGCGCCGAACACCGAACCCGAACACAGACTTTTACGAAAATGTTCGGGTTCGGGTCCGTGTCACGGACACCCCAAAATTCGGTACGAACCCGAACTATACAGTTCGGGTTCGCTCATCCCTACTGGACACCCCTAACAGACACAATGTTCTCGGGTACACCGTGCAAACGTACAATTTGTTCCAAAAATACAGAGGCCAGAGTCTTAGCATTCAGAAGTTTAGCAAGGGGAACAAAATGTACCATCTTACTGAATCTGTCGACCACTACCCAAACCTCAGCAGGTGGCAGATCTGTGATGAAGTCCATATAAATATGGGACCATGGTCTTCTGGGAATGGGTAGGGGTTGCAGTTCACCAGAAGGACGAGTCCTAGGGGTTTAGGACCTTGCACACACCTCGCAGGCCAACACATAGGACTTGATATCCTTGAACAGGGTGTGCCACCAATAATAATAATAATAATAATCTGGATACCAGCTCTTTAGTACTCTTCATACCAGGATGTCCACACAAAACAGAGTCATGACACTCGGCCAACAGCCGAAGACGGAACTGTTCAGGAACAAACAACTTATCTGTTGGTGTGAGTGCCGGGGCCAGATGTTGTTCTGCCTTAATAAGAGCCATAAGATCTTGGGACACAGGTGTTAAAAAGACACTAGCTGGCAATATGGTTTCAGGCAGTGTGTCCGTGGGCTGGAACGCACAGAAACTCTGGGATAGGGCATCTGCCTTCACGTTCTTACTTCCTGGCCTGAAAGTGATAGAGAAATTAAAGCATGTGAAAAACAATGCCCATCTGGCTTGACGGGGATTCAACCTCTTAGCAGACTCAAGAAACATCAGATTTTGTTATCGGTAACAACGGTAACACAATGTTTAGCCCCCTCAAGAAAATGTCTCCACTCCTCAAATGCCCAATTAATGGCCAGCAATTAACGATTCCCCACATAATAATTTCTCTCGGTTTGATAAAATTTTTGGGAAAAGAAGGCACAAGGCCTTAAATTGGTAAGACTAGTGGGACCTTGAGAGAGGACAGCCCCCACTCCGTCCTCAGAGGTATCCACCTCCACAATGAAAGGTCTCTCTTGATCCGGCTGAATCAAAACTGGGGCGCAGCTGAAAGCCTTTTTAAGTTTCTCAATTGCTTAAGTAGACTCAACAGACCAGTTCTCCAGGTCCTCCCCTTTTTTGGAGAAGTCGGTCAAGGGCCTAGCAATTGGCAATTTTTTTTTTATAAATCTACGTTAATAATTAGCAAAAAACTTTGTAAGGCTTTTAAGGATTACGGCCTTACCCAGTCCAAAATTGCCAAAACCTTGCTAGGATCCATTTTAAAAGCATGAGTGTGAGGACATACCCAAGATACAGAATCTCTTGTACCCCAAAAACACATTTCTCCTGTTTGGCCGCAAATTGATTCTTCCTCAAAACCTCCAACACTTGTTTCACATGAGACACATGATTCTCAAAATCAGTGGAAAAAATCAAAACAAGGTAAACAATTACAAATTTACCAAGAATTCTCGAAAAATATTATTCATAAAGTTTTGAAACACAGCTGGCGCATTGCTGAGTCCAAAAGGCATCACAAGATATTCGAAGTGTCCAGCTGGTGTATTGAAGGCGGTCTTCCACTCGTCTCCCTCCTTAATTTGAATCAAGTTACAGTTGCAAGAAAAAGTATGTGAACCCTTTGGAATGATATGGATTTCTGAACAAATTGGTCATAAAATGTGATCCGATCTTAATCTTAGTCACAACAATAGACAATCACAGTCTGCTTAAACTAATAACACACATAATTAAATGTTACAATGTTTTAATTGAACACACCATGTAAACATTCACAGTGTAGGTGGAAAAAGTATGTAAACCCTTGGATTTAATAACTGGTTGAACCTCCATTGGCAGCAATAACTTCAACCAAACATTTCCTGTAGTTGCAGATCAGATGTGCACAACGGTCAGGAGTAATTCTTGACCATTCCTCTTTTGTGCAAGGCATCATTCAAATCAGGCAATGCTTCTTGTGAAAAGCAAACCCAGAACTGGTGTGTTTTTTTTTTTTTTATAGGGCAGGGTAGCTGTAACCAACACCTCCAATCTCATCTCATTGATTGGACTCCAGTTGGCTGATACCTCACTCCAATTAGCTTTTGGAGATGTCAGTAGTCTAGGGGTTCACATACTTTTTCCACCTGCACTGTGAATGTCTACATGGTGTGTTCAATAAAAACATGGTAACATTTAATTATTTGTGTGTTATTAGTTTAAGCAGACTCTGATTGTCTATTGCTGTGACTTAGATGAAGATCAGATCACATTTTATGACCAATTTGTGCAGAAATCCATATAATTCCAAAGGGTTCACATACTTTTTCTTGCAACTGTATATGCCCCCTTCAGATCAATTTTAGAGAACCAGGAAGCCCCCATTACCTGATTAAACAAATCAAGAATCAATGGAAGGAAGTATTGATTCTTGATCGTAATATTATTCAACTCCCGGTAGTCGATGCAAGGTCTGAGGCCTCCATCTTTCTTTTTGAGAAATTAAAATCCAGCCCCCATAAGAGATACAGAAGGCCTAATGTGTCCCTTGCTGAGACTCTCTTCAACATAATATTCCATGGCCTTGCGTTCAGGTCTGGAAAGATTATTGATACGTCCCTTGGGATGTCTGGCCCCCTCTACCAATTCAATGGCGCAATCAAAAGGTCTATAGGGCAGTAGCAACTCGGGTTTCGAGGAGGAGAACACATCCATATATTCCTTTAAGAGTAAAGGCAATGTATTGGAATCTGCTGAGATTCCCGCTTGCACTACAGACAAGCACGAGTCGCATTCAACCCCCCATTTCACCAATTCCCCCTTGGTCCACTCAATAATGGGGTCATGTAACTTGGAGCCAAGGCATTCCCAGTATCACCTCTACTGGTAAGTTTTCTAGAACCAACAGAGAACACATTTCAGGGTGACACACCCCCACAGTCAAGGATATCTCCGGGGTAGAATGCTTCACAGTACCACCCACCAGGGGGGTGGAATCGATAGCCATGATGTGGATGGGAGTGGGTAGTGTCAAAATCGGAATACCCAACTTTAATGCAAATCTTATATCAATAAAGTTGGCAGCAGAACCTGAGTCAATGAACGCATTACCAGAACATTTGTTAGTACCCAAGGAGACAGTAATAGGTACTAATAACTTGTTATTGACCACATTAGGAAATGCCTGGTTCTTAAGCTCCCCTGTCTTGGTATATTTACCGGAAGAAGGTTTCTTGAAGCATTGGTTTATCCAATGGTCTGACTCGCCACAATAGAAACAAGCCCCTTGTCGTCGACGCTGATCTCTACGAGTCATCCCGACCTGCATGGGTTCCTCAGAAGAGAAATCGGACAGACCTCTGACTGGAGCAGCACCTTCTGGGAAAAAAAGAAAACCTTCCTGCCGTCTCTCCCTAACAAGTCTGTCAAGTCGAACAGCAAGTGTCATGGTCTACTCTGTCTCAGGAAGCTGGTAGTTCACCAACAGGTCTTTAAGATTTCCAGACAACCCTGACCTGAACTGTTTTTTTAGGGCTGGTTTATTCCAGCCAGAAGGAACAAACCATCTCCTGAACTGGGTACAATACTCTTTGGTCTCCCTGTACCAAAGCCTTAAGAGTGGTCTCAGCTACCATGGCCCTGTCAGGTTCATCATACAAGGTACCTAGGGCCTGGAAGAACCCCTCAACAGAGCTGAGACAACCAGCATCAGCAGGCAAGGAAAAAGCCCAATCCTGGGGATCTCCCTGGAGACGGGAGATTACAATGCCCACACTGGCTCTCAGAACCGGATGACAAGGGGTGTAATCTGAAATAAAGTTTACAATTCTCTTTGAAAGAAAGAAACTTTCTACGGTCAACTGAGAACGGTTCAGCAAGCTTAATCTTAAGCTCCATATGATGACTAGATACATGCAGAGTGGAGGCCCTCTGTCCTGACTCATGTAAATGGAGTTTCTCCCCTAATTCCTGAACCATCTGAGTCAGATTAGAACCATGCTCCATCAGGGTAACTAAAGGATTCATGATAACAGTGGTAATGTTGGCCTGTTATTCTGTCACACACAGAGGGGGTGGGGTAGTGACCACTGAACTCCACCCTCACCCCTGTCCCTGCCTACTTGTCTCGCAAGTCCTAGCGACAAGGGACAACTGGTCGAAAAATCCTTAGCTAGGATAGTGCAGGGAAGACAAACAACACATAAACAGAAAGGTCAAACAAGCCGTGTCAAAACTAAGAGAGCAGAAAAGGTACCGGAGGAGCAAGCAGAGAATTGTCAGGACAAGCCAAAGTCAAACCAGGAGAGCACCCCAAAACCAGAGGATGAGGCGGACGGGAAATCGGAAGCCAAGCAAGAACAAACAAACCAGGTGAGTAGCATGCAGGAAGGACCTCAATAACATTGGCACCCTGGCCACGCTTCACCTTCTGCCCACAAATTTGGCAAATGGCCATGTTCACCTCCTCCGGCAGTCTAACAAAACATTGCCACACCGCCGAGTATGGCATTTCCCCACCAACACTCTGCGCTGACTGCATGCTACTGCTGCCTCCATGAACCCCTGCACCGTTACTTTCCTGACCGGTAGGCTCCTGCGAAGCAGGTGGTCTACCCCGGGCATGTTTGGCTCCCGACCTCACACTGCTGCCACCCTGCTGACTCATTTTTTTTCTTTTTTTTCCCCCTATTAATACACACCCCAAAAAAAGTTCAACAAAGCAAAATCAACGCAGGATGGCTAATAAGACGTATGTATCTATCCTATTAATACACCCCTTAAATGGCTGTAGTACAATGTAAATTCACTGCTGAACGGCAATTATGACATATATTTTTCCCTTTTTTTTCCTATTAATAAACCCCTCCCAAAAAAAGGAAAACAATATAAAATCAAAACAGAACGGCTAATAGGACATACATATCTTTCCTATTAATACACCCTGTAAATGGCTGTATCACACAGAACTTGCACCCCAATCACAAGCAAGGTTTGCTGGAATTAGTGATGTATCATATAGTGCAAAAAAACTAAAAGCAGCAGATAACAACAATTTGGATCCCCAATTAGTGCAGCAAGGTGTAATAGAATCGCTCCTATTGCACCCTGTTCTCCTTTTATAGTGTAGATAATGTCTCCCTATCCTTTCCCTACACCTTGACTAATCTTTCCCTGAACTTGTATCATTTTTTCAGCACAATGAAGTCTTTCCTAGCACTGTCCCTAGCGCCTGCTGACATCTCTCCCTGCACTAAGCACACTGGAAAATGGCAGAATCCAAAATGGCTAAGGCTATTTATAGGGCTGTGACATCACAGGGGCTGGCTGGCTGCTGATTGACTGCATGCATGGTATTGTGGGTGATCCCTCGTTCCCGGAGTTAATTGCTACATGTCCTTACATGTGCAGCAGCCATGTTGGGAAAAAATGTGATTCGTTATCACAAAGCGTGAGGAAATTCGGATTCGGTGTGAATCAAATTTTTCCTGAAATTTGGATTGAATTCCACTTCATCAATTTCGATTCACTCATCTCTAATCATAACATAAACCTTAAATTGAAATGCATTTTAATTCCAGGTTGTAATACACAAAAGTAGAAAAACTACGGTGGTGAACACTTTCCACAAACTCTGACTCTATATTAACTGTTTGCAACATTTTTCTTGGTTTTAGGGTACAATCATAGCCTAGCACGAATATTTTTTGTGGTTATTTTATATTCCATTTTTTTATGATTTTCTCAAATTACAAAAGAGTAGCAATAAATATACTTGACAGCAAAGGATACAAAAAGAAAATCATGTAAACCCCCATCAATCTCCTCATTTCTCTATCTACTGTAATATTTGAATGGCGGAACCCAAAGGAGATAGGAGGGAAATAAAAAAGAGTCTTTAAAAAGAAAAACATTGATATTTTTTCCAATACTTCATCCACGATGCCCATGTCTGCTTTAATTTATTTAAGCTAATATATTTTCTTTTTAGCCAGGATTGCTGCCTGATTACCTTGTTTTCACAAATTAAAGGCTATGTACACCTTTGGAGGCAATTTTTGTTTATAATTAAATTTTATTCATTTTTGGCTAAAAATCATATTTTCAATCGGCCTTGATTAGAGTTGAGCGAACACCTGGATGTTCGGGTTCGAGAAGTTCGGCCGAACTTCCCGTGAATGTTCGGGTTCGGGATCCGAACCCGAACCGAACTTCGTCCCGAACCCGAACCCCATTGAAGTCAATGGGGACCCAAACTTTTGGGCACTAAAAAGGCTGTAAAACAGCCCAGGAAAGAGCTAGAGGGCTGCAAAAGGCAGCAACCTGTAGGTAAATCCCCTGCAAACAAATGTGGATAGGGAAATGAATTAAAATTAAAAATAAAAAAATAAAAATGAACCAATATCAATTGGACAGAGGTCCCATAGCAGAGAATCTGGCTTCACGTCAGCAGAGAATCAGTCTCTTCATGCCATAGCAAAGAATCTGGCTTCATGTCAGCAGAGAATCAGTCTCTTCATGCCATAGCAGAGAATCTGGCTTCATGTCAGCGCAGAATCAGTCTTCATGTCATAGCAGAGAATCAGGCTTCACGTCACCCACCACTGGAACAGGCCACTGTCACACATTTAGGCCCCGGCACCCAGACAGAGGAGAGCGGTCCCGTAACAGAGAATCTGGCCTTATGTCAGCGCAGAATCTGTCTTCATGTCATAGCAGAGAATCAGGCTTCACGTCACCCACCACTGGAACAGGCCACTGTCACACATTTAGGCCCTGGCACCCAGACAGAGGAGAGCGGTCCCGTAACAGAGAATCTGGCCTTATGTCAGCGCAGAATCTGTCTTCATGTCATAGCAGAGAATCAGGCTTCACGTCACCCACCACTGGAACAGGCCACTGTCACACATTTAGGCCCAGGCACCCAGGCAGAGGAGAGAGGTCCCGTAACAGAGAATCTGGCCTTATGTCAGCGCAGAATCTGTCTTCATGTCATAGCAGAGAATCAGGCTTCACGTCACCCACCACTGGAACAGGCCACTGTCACACATTTAGGCCCCGGCACCCAGACAGAGGAGAGCGGTCCCGTAACAGAGAATCTGGCCTTATGTAAGCGCAGAATCTGTATTCATGTCATAGCAGAGAATCAGGCTTCACGTCACCCACCACTGGAACAGGCCACTGTCACACATTTAGGCCCCGGCACCCAGACAGAGGAGAGGTTCATTCAACTTTGGGTTGCCCCGCAATATAATGGTAAAATGAAATTAAAAATAGTATTGAATGAGGAAGTGCCCTGGAGTAGAATAATATATTGTTAAGGGGAGGTAGTTAATATCTAATCTGCACAAGGGATGGACAGGTCCTGTGGGATCCATGCCTGGTTCATTTTTATGAACGTCAGCTTGTCCACATTGGCTGTAGACAGGCGGCTGCGTTTGTCTGTAATGACGCCCCCTGCCGTGCTGAATACACGTTCAGACAAAACGCTGGCCGCCGGGCAGGCCAGCACCTCCAAGGCATAAAAGGCTAGCTCTGGCCACGTGGACAATTTGGAGACCCAGAAGTTGAATGGGGCCGAACCATCAGTCAGTACGTGGAGGGGTGTGCACAGGTACTGTTCCACCATGTTAGTGAAATGTTGCCTCCTGCTAACACGTTCCGTATCAGGTGGTGGTGCACTTAGCTGTGGCGTGTTGACAAAACTTTTCCACATCTCTGCCATGCTAACCCTGCCCTCAGAGGAGCTGGGCGTGACACAGCTGCGTTGGCGACCTTTTGCTTCTCCTCTGCCTTCGCCTTGGGCTTCCACTGGTTCCCCTGTGACATTTGGGAATGCTCTCAGTAGCGCGTCTACCAACGTGCGCTTGTACTCGCGCATCTTCCTATCACGCTCCAGTGTAGGAAGTAAGGTGGGCACATTGTCTTTGTACCGGGGATCCAGCAGGGTGGCAACCCAGTAGTCCGCACACGTTAAAATGTGGGCAACTCTGCTGTCATTGCGCAGGCACTGCAGCATGTAGTCGCTCATGTGTGCCAGGCTGCCCAGAGGTAAGGACAAGCTGTCCTCTGTGGGAGGCGTATCGTCATCGTCCTGTGTTTCCCCCCAGCCACGCACCAGTGATGGGCCCGAGCTGCTTTGGGTGCCACCCCGCTGTGAACATGCTTCATCCTCATCCTCCTCCACCTCCTCCTCATCCTCGTCCTCCTCGTCCTCCAGTAGTGGGCCCTGTCTGGCCACATTTGTACCTGGCCTCTGGTGTTGCAAAAAACCTCCCTCTGAGTCACTTCGAAGAGACTGGCCTGAAAGTGCTAAAAATGACCCCTCTTCCTCCTCTTCCTCCTGGGCCACCTCCTCTTCCATCATCGCCCTAAGTGTTTTCTCAAGGAGACATAGAAGTGGTATTGTAACGCTGATAACGGCGTCATCGCCACTGGCCATGTTGGTGGAGTACTCAAAACAGCGCAACAGGGCACACAGGTCTCGCATGGAGGCCCAGTCATTGGTGGTGAAGTGGGTATGATCCGCAGTGCGACTGACCCGTGCGTGCTGCAGCTGAAACTCCACTATGGCCTGCTGCTGCTCGCACAGTCTGTCCAGCATATGCAAGGTGGAGTTCCACCTGGTGGGCACGTCGCATATGAGTCGGTGAGCGGGAAGGCCGAAGTTACGCTGTAGCGCAGACAGGCGAGCAGCGGCAGGGTGTGAACGCCGGAAGCGCGAACAGCCGCCTGGCACTTTATGCAGCAGCTCTGACATGTCGGGGTAGTTGCGAATGAACTTCTGCACCACCAAATTCAGCACATGCGCCAGGCAAGGGATGTGCGTCAAACCGGCTAGTCCCAGAGCTGAAACGAGATTTCGCCCATTATCGCACACCACCAGGCTGGGCTTGAGGCTCACCGGCAGCAACCACTCGTCGGTCTGTTGTTCTATACCCCGCCACAACTCCTGTGCGGTGTGGGGCCTGTCCCCCAAACATATGAGTTTCAGAATGGCCTGCTGACGTTTACCCCGTGCTGTGCTGAAGTTGGTGGTGAAGGTGTGTGACTGACTGGATGAGCAGGTGGAAGAAGAGGAGGAGGAAGCTGAGTAGGAGGAGGAGGAGACAGGAGGCAAAGAATGTTGCCCTGCGATCCTTGGCGGCGGAAGGACGTGCGCCAAACAGCTCTCCGCCTGGGGCCCAGCCGCCACTACATTTACCCAGTGTGCAGTTAGGGAGATATAGCGTCCCTGGCCGTGCTTACTGGTCCACGTATCTGTGGTTAGGTGGACCTTGCCACAGATGGCGTTGCGCAGTGCACACTTGATTTTATCGGACACTTGTTTGTGCAGGGAAGGCACGGCTCTCTTGGAGAAGTAGTGGCGGCTGGGAACAACATACTGTGGGACAGCAAGTGACATGAGCTGTTTGAAGCTGTGTGTGTCCACCAGCCTAAATGACAGCATTTCATAGGCCAGTAGTTTAGAAATGCTGGCATTCAGGGCCAGGGATCGAGGGTGGCTAGGTGAGAATTTACGCTTTCTCTCAAATGTTTGTGAGATGGAGAGCTGAACGCTGCCGTGTGACATGGTTGAGATGCTTGGTGACGCAGGTGGTGGTGTTGGTGGTACATCCCATGTTTGCTGGGCGGCAGGTGCCAACGTTCCTCCAGCAGCAGCAGAAGAGGCCGAGGCGGCAGCAGCAGAAGAGGTAGCAGGGGGAGCCTGAGTGACTTCCTTGTTTTTAAGGTGTTTACTCCACTGCAGTTCATGCTTTGCATGCAGGTGCCTGGTCATGCAGGTTGTGCTAAGGTTCAGAACGTTAATGCCTCGCTTCAGGCTCTGATGGCACAGCGTGCAAACCACTCGGGTCTTGTCGTCAGCACATTGTTTGAAGAAGAGCCATGCCAGGGAACTCCTTGAAGCTGCCTTTGGGGTGCTCGGTCCCAGATGGCGGCGGTCAGTAGCAGGCGGAGTCTCTTGGCGGCGGGTGTTCTGATTTTGCCCACTGCTCCCTCTTTTGCTACGCTGTTGGCTCGGTCTCACCACTGCCTCTTCCTCCGAACTGTGAAAGTCAGTGGCACGACCTTCATTCCATGTGGGGTCTAGGACCTCATCGTCCCCTGCATCGTCTTCCACCCAGTCTTGATCCCTGACCTCCTGTTCAGTCTGCACACTGCAGAAAGACGCAGCAGTTGGCACCTGTGTTTCGTCATCATCAGAGACGTGCTGAGGTGGTATTCCCATGTCCTCATCATCAGGAAAAATAAGTGGTTGTGCGTTAGTGCATTCTATCTCTTCCACCCCTGGGGAAGGGCTAGGTGGATGCCCTTGGGAAACCCTGGCAGCAGAGTCTTCAAACAGCATAAGAGACTGCTGCATAACTTGAGGCTCAGACAGTTTCCCTGATATGCATGGGGGTGATGTGACAGACCGATGGGCTTGGTTTTCATGCGCCATCTGTGCGCTTTCTGCAGAAGACTGGGTGGGAGATAATGTGAACGTGCTGGATCCACTGTCGGCCACCCAATTGACTAATGCCTGTACCTGCTCAGGCCTTACCATCCTTAGAACGGCATTGGGCCCCACCAAATATCGCTGTAAATTCTGCTGGCTACTGGGACCTGAGGTAGTTGGTTCACTAGGACGTGTGGCTGTGGCAGAACGGCCACGTCCTCTCCCAGCACCAGAGGGTCCACTAACACCACCACGACCATGTCCACGTCCGCGTCCGCGTCCCTTATTAGATGTTTTCCTCATTGTTCCCGTTCACCACAATTTTGAGAATGGCAAATTTGGGAATTCTTTTTCAAGCCAGAACAAAAAGTCTGCTTTTACGGTCACTACAAATAACTTGACCAGCTAAAACTGTGCAGATTTGGTTGAATAGAGATGTGAGACCTGTTTTTTTTTGCGCTGTGTGACAGTTATAGGTTTAATCACAGAATGACACTTCTATCAGCACGCTAGCGTGTGTCTTAGGTTTTTCTGAATGACACTATCAATACCTTCAATGTAAGATTTTCTTTTTGGGATAGATTTCATGTAGGCCTCAAATACCACAAACTAGTTATTTTCAGAATGGCAAATTTGGGAATGCTTTTTCAACCCAGAACAAAAAGTCTGCTTTTACGGTCACTACAAATAACTTGACCAGCTAAAACTGTGCAGATTTGGTTGAATAGAGATGTGAGACCTGGTTTTTTTTGCGCTGTGTGACAGTTATAGGTTTAATCACAGAATGACACTTCTATCAGCACGCTAGCGTGTGTCTTAGGTTTTTCTGAATGACACTATCAATACCTTCAATGTAAGATTTTCTTTTTGGGATAGATTTCATGTAGGCCTCAAATACCACAAACTAGTTATTTTCAGAATGGCAAATTTGGGAATGCTTTTTCAACCCAGAACAAAAAGTCTGCTTTTACGGTCACTACAAATAACTTGACCAGCTAAAACTGTGCAGATTTGGTTGAATAGAGATGTGAGACCTGTTTTTTTTTGCGCTGTGTGACAGTTATAGGTTTACTCACAGAATGACACTTCTATCAGCACGCTAGCGTGTTTCTTAGGTTTTTCTGAATCACACTATCAATACCTTCAATGTAAGATTTTCTTTTTGGGATAGATTTCAAGTATGCCTCAAATACCACAAACTAGTTATTTTCAGAATGGCAAATTTGGGAATGCTTTTTCAACCCAGAACAAAAAGTCTGCTTTTACGGTCACTACAAATAACTTGACCAACTAAAACTGTGCAGATTTGGTTGAATAGAAATGTCAGGTCTATTTTTTAGGCGCTGGGTGACAGGCTCAACTTGCCCCTGATGTAATATATGGCCAAAAAATAACCACACTGTTGATGGTTAAATGCACTTGGGTGACACAGGCTCAGCCTGCAGCTGATGTAGTATATGGCCAAAAAATAATAAGACTGTTGATGGTTAAATGCACTTCTTTGACCCAGGCTCAGCCTCCAGCTGATGTAGTATATGGCCAAAAAATAACCAGACTGTTGATGGTTAAATGCACTTCGGTGACACAGGCTCAGCCTGCAGCTGATGTAGGATATAGCACAAAATAACCACACTATCGATGGTTAAATACACTTGGTGATAGCTCGTGCTGGCGCACCACAAGTCACAAAATGGCCGCCGATCACCCCAGAAAAAAAGTGATCTAAAAACGCTCTGGGCAGCCTCAAAAAAGTGAGCAAGTCAATAATAGCACTTCAATGATCCACAGCTGCAGATCGATCACAGAATGAAGTCTTTTGGAGGAGTTAATCTGCCTAATCTCGCCCTAACGTCGCAGCTGCAACCTCTCCCTATACTGATCATAGCAGAGTGACGTGCGGCGCTACGTGACTCCAGCTTAAATAGAGGCTGGGTCACATGGTGCACTGGCCAATCACAGCCATGCCAATAGTAGGCATGGCTGTGATGGCCTCTTGGGCCAAGTAGTATGACGCTTGTTGATTGGCTGCTTTGCAGCCTTTCAAAGAGCGCCAAGAAAGCGCCGAACACCGAACCCGAACCCGGACTTTTACGAAAATGTTCGGGTTCGGGTCCGTGTCACGGACACCCCAAAATTCGGTACGAACCCGAACTATACAGTTCGGGTTCGCTCATCCCTAGCCTTGATTAAAAACATTCAGCCATTCTGTCACAAAGGGTTAGCTGTTTTTCTAACTGTGTGACTGGTACTTTAAAGCTTTTCTTTAAACTACTAAGAGGTTATAAACACTTATTTTAGCCACATTCTTATCATTAAGATAAGGATTGAGCTATAATGAGTGTTTATAATGTAAGAGAGCAGCGATAAGGAGCCCGTCTGCTCCCCAGATGACAGAAAAGACAAAAAATCCACAGGCTGATACTAGACCATCTCAGCTCTGTACACAAAAAAAGGATTCCATATTGTTAATAAAGATAATTTGAAATAAATGATTTTTGCTCGAAATAAGTACAATATAATAATAAAAAAATTGGCCCCAAAGGTGTACATAGCCTTTAATATTTGAGAAGTTGACTGCCATTAGGTTTTTGGCTATTAATAGGTAAATTTGCTAAAAAATATTGCTTCCCAGTTTGTTTCAGATATGCTTTGGCCTCTCAGATCCCCCACTATATAAAACAGAATTACAATGCCGAGAAAAAATGTGGGGGGTTGAGTCCGCACAACCCGTATGTAGGTGCATATCACTATGGCGAAATACATATACAAACGGAAAATGCAAATGTGATCGCACACTACATCCAGCACTCTGCCCTGCCTCCATGCTGGATGAAACATTGGTGTACATTTTGGCCAAAGCGTAATAAGCCACTCACCGCGTCAAGGTCGTCTCATTTGAATGGTCCCTAACACTTGTTCCTACCTGTTTATGGGCCATGACAGCCACATAAAGTCCAGGGAATGCAGGTCAGCATGCAAGCCAAGGACACTCTGCTTTTAACCCCGTCCGGTGCCATTACAGCTTTCATCGGATCCAGGGATGCAAGTACCAACATGCATGCTGAGCCCACCATATACTTCTCCTGGAGCCAAATGGCTACTGGTAGGTTCTATATAAGCAGACTCAGTTTTATACTGACTTTAAAACCAGCCTCTAGGACAGATTGACTGGTCAGGTGTGCATGACTCAAAGGAGATCGCCACGCCTCCAATATAAAGTACAAATAAAAAATGTGGGGGGTTGAGTCCGCACAACCCGTATGTAGGTGCATATCTGACCTGCATTCCCTGGACTTTATGCGGCTGTCATGGCCCATAAACAGGTAGGAACAAGTGTTAGGGACCACTCAAATGAGACGACCTTGACGCGGTGAGTGGCTTATTATGCTTTGGCCAAAATGTACACCAATGTCTCATCCAGCATGGAGGCAGGGCAGAGTGCTGGATGCAGTGTGCGATCACATTTGCATTTTCCGTTTGTATATGTATTTCGCCATAGTGATATGCACCTACATACGGGTTGTGCGGACTCAACCCCCCACATTTTTTCTTTGTAGTTTATATTGGAGGCGTGGCGATCTCCTTTGAGTCACGCACACCCGACCAGTCAATCTGTCCTGGAGGCTGGTTTTAAAGTCAGTATAAAACTGAGTCTGCTTATATAGAACCTACCAGTAGCCATTTGGCTCCAGGAGAAGTATATGGTGGGCTCAGCATGCATGTTGGTACTTGCATCCCTGGATCCGATGAAAGCTGTAATGGCACCGGACGGGGTTAAAAGCAGAGTGTGCTTGGCTTGCATGCTGACCTGCATTCCCTGGACTTTATGTGGCTGTCATGGCCCATAAACAGGTAGGAACAAGTGTTAGGGACCACTCAAATGAGACGACCTTGACGCGGTGAGTGGCTTATTACGCTTTGGCCAAAATGTACACCAATGTCTCATCCAGCATGGAGGCAGGGCAGAGTGCTGGATGTAGAATTACAATGCCGCCTCAAAATCTTTTATTAAGATGTCTATTATTATTTCTAAAACATTTTGACAAATGTTAAGCAACTTTGAACATCCCTACAACATCATCTGCCTTACAACTCAGACATTCTAAAGATTATTTTTTTTCCCACATATTTCACTCTCCTAGGACAACTGTACCATCGGTTATTAATAAAAAAAAGTGACCTCGCGTGATGCATTTTGCAAATATCTGGATACGTGAATATACATTGTTCCAAATTCATACTGTTACAATACTCATAAATCTTTAGTCTTGTGCTTATCAAATTCTTCCACCCCAAAATTGCTGAAATAATAGCACTGTCACTAAGCATATCACCATTACTCATCAGAGCAGAAGATGGTAATCCCGTTGTGTGAAGAATTGCAAGTGTCTGGATGGCGCAGCTTGGTGTAAAAGGATGCAAAATAAGTAAAATAGTAATCGGCACCTCAAGGTTGTTGAGCTACCGTGTATATAGTCAGGACACCACGTTTACGAGTCTGTGTGTGAGAAGTGTATCGGTGGTGCTCAATAACAAAAATAAATAGTCGTCAGGCAGTACAATAAAGGAAGACTATGGCACTCACCAATTTTAAAACAGCTCCTTTATTTCGTCACTGAAAAACCGCAAGCAGGGTAATGTGACGCGGGCAACAGCTGTTTTGCTTAAAATTTTGATGAAGTAGGCTGTACCAGATAAATGCTAGGTCAAGCAACTGTATTTGCATCCTTAACCCCTATGAATTTAACAGAGAATTTAACAGAGCAGCGCTGGTTAGCACTTACTCTTGGCCCACATAGTGACATGGATGTGCATCTAAATGAAATACCTGTGCACAGCCAAGTCAAAAGCAAGTGTCAGTGCAACATGCAAATTATAACAATACAAATGTTATTTAACACTTAGGCCCCTTGCAAACGAGCGTGTCTGGATTAGGTCCGGATGCGTCCCGGTGCATTGCGGCAAACCAGCGCATTTTTCACATAACGCAGGCTCCATAGAAATGAATGGGGTTGCGTGAAAATCGCAAGCATCCGCAAGCAAGCGCGGATGGGGTGCAATTTTCACGCACGGTTGCTGGGTGACGATAGGGATAGGGACCCGATCATTATTATTTTCCCTTATAACATGGTTATAAGGGAAAATAATAGCATTCTGAATACAGAATGCATAGTACAATAGGGCTGGAGGGGTTAAAAAAATAAATAAATAAAATTAACTCACCTTAATTGTTCGCGCAGCTGGCATCTCTTCTGTCTTGTTGTGTGAGGAATAGGACATTTGATGACGTCACTACGTTCATCACATGGTCCGTCACATGATCTTTAACCATGGTGATGGATCATGTGACGGACCATGTGATGAACGTAGTGACGTCATCAAAGGTCCTATTCCTCACAAAAGAAGACAGAAGAGATGCCGGCTGCGCGAACAAGTGGATTAAGGTGAGTTAAATTAAAAAAAAAAAAATTTAACCCCTCCAGCCCTATTGTACTATGCATTCTGTATTCAGAATGCTATTATTTTCCCTTATAACCATGTTATAAGGGAAAATAATAATGATCGGGTCCCTATCCCTATCGTCACCCAGCAACCGTGCGTGAAAATTGCACCGCATCCGCGCTTGCTTGCGGATGCTTGCGATTTTCACGCAACCCCATTCATTTCTATGGGGCCTGCGTTACGTGAAAAATGCACAAAGAGGAGCATGCTGCAATTTTCACGCAACGCACAAGTGATGCGTGAAAATCACTGCTCATGTGCACAGCCCCATAGAAATGAATAGGTCCGGATTCAGTGCGGGTGCAATGCGTTCACCTCACGCATCACGCATTGCACCTGCGCGGAAATCTCGCCCGTGTGAAAGGGGCCTTAGAGAACCTTGTGATTTTCCATTTTTGCATTTTTGTTTTTCGTAACTTTTTTTATTTTTCAGTTTCAGTTCACATAGCCTTATTAGGGCTTATATTTTGTGGGACAAGTTGTACTTTCCAATGGCACCCTTTACAGTTGCATACAATGTAGTAAGAAGCGGGTAAAAAAAATTCCAAATAGGGTAAAATTGGGTGGGGATGCAATTCTGCCACAGTTTTATTTTAATGTTTATGCAGTAAAATTGACCTGTTACCTTCATTCTCAGTCAGTACAATTAAAACAATACCACACTTATAAGAGGTTTTTTTTTTTCCCATTACCATATTCTCACCCCTATAACTTTTTTGTAGTAGTGTATGGAGCTGTATGAGGGTTTTTTTTTTTTGTGTGACGATCTGTACTTTTTAATTATACCATTTTGAAGTCTGTGTGAGTTTTTGATCATTTTTTTCTTAAAAAAAATTTGAGGAGTTGTAACAAAAAATGGTGAATTGGCAGTTTTTTTTTCCATTATGCTATTCACTGTATGGAATTAATAAATATATATATATATATATATATATATATATAAAGAAAAACATATATGGGTATGTGTGTGTATGTATGTATGTTCTGCGATCACTCAAAAACGTAACCATCGATTTCAATGAAACTTGATATACACATCCCTTGCTACCTGGAAATGAATCTTGTGGGGGTCATATGCCCCTACACAGCAGCTGCATGGAGTTTGTATGCTCCAACAGTTTTTGCTACACACATATTGCTCTGTAACTCAAAAACTACTAAACTTGGTACACATATCACTTAGGCCTCTTTCACACTTGCGTTGTCCGGATCCGGCGTGTACTCCACTTGCCGGAATTACACGCCGGATCCGGAAAAACGCAAGTGTACTGAAAGCATTTGAAGACGGAACCGTCCTCCAAATGCGTTCAGTGTTACTATGGCAGCCAGGACGCTATTAAAGTCCTGGTTGCCATAGTAGTAGCGGGGAGCGGGGGAGCAGTATACTTACAGTCCGTGCGGCTCCCGGGGCGCTCCAGAATGACGTCAGAGCGCCCCATGCGCATGGATGACGTGATCCATGCGATCACATGATCCATGCGCTTGGGGCGCCCTGACGTCACTCTGGAGCGCCCGGGGAGCCGCACGGAAGGTAAGTACACTGCTCCCCCGCTCCCCGCTACACTTTACCATGGCAACCAGGACTTTAGCATCCCGGCAGCCATGGTAACCATTCAGAAAAAGCTAAATGTCGGGTCCGGCAATGCGCCGAAACGACGTTTAGCTTAAGGCCGGATCCGGATCAATGCCTTTCAAAGGGCATTAATTCCGGATCCGGCCTTGCGGCGAGTGTTCCGAATTTTTGGCCGGAGCAAAAAGCGCAGCATGCTGCGGTATTTTCTCCGGCCAAAAAACGTTCTGTTCTGGAACTGAAGACATCCTGATGCATCCTGAACGGATTTCTCTCCATTCAGAATGCATTAGGATAATCCTGATCAGGATTCTTCCTGCATAGAGCCCCGACGACGGAACTCTATGCCGGAAGACAAGAACGCAAGTGTGAAAGAGCCCTTACTATCTGGGAAAGAATACTGTGGAGATAACATGCCGATACACAAAGAGTTTTTGTCTGTCCTGACGTCTCTCTGTCTGTTCTTTATGCGCAACCAAACGACTGGACCGATCTTCACCAAATTTGGAACACAGGTACATCAGGTGTCCGGGAAGGTTTTAGACCGGGTCTCAGCTCTCTAGGACGTACCATTCCTGCATTAGCCAATACAAGCCTGCAAGTCTTTCTCTTCATATCCCTACTGTCATACATACAGCCACATGTCCCTTATCAGCCAATAGAAGCTCACACTCCCTTAGTCTTCACATACACACAGTTTTACTCCAGGTTTCCATAACAAACCCAGACATTTTTCTTCATTGCTGTAGGTCAGCTTTAGGCCAGGGATGCGCGACAATTAGTAGCACAACACATAGGGCACAACTACACTGCTACATGTGTCATGTGACATTGATGTAGCACCAATGTCGTGCGCCAATTTTTATAATGATAGTCTATGGTGTTGCACTGTGACATGTGACATGCTGTGACTGCGACATGACAGTCGCAAAAAAATCCATCTTGTTGCAGTGCGACACATTAGCCTATCATTATAAATATTGTAGAGACAAAATGTTGCGCGATACATGTCGTTGTGTAGCCCTAGCATTAAAAAGGCAGGGGACTGTGGAGGTCATTGTTAAAGAGGCGTTCACTGTAGATGTTAATGTTAAGGGGGCAAGCCACTGTGGAGGTCATTGCTAAAGAGCCAGACACTGTGGAGGTCACTGTTAAGGGGGCAGGGGCCACTATTAAAGGGGCAACTGCTGTGGAGGCCACTGTTAAGGCAGCAGGGTACTGTGAGGTCACTGTTAAGGCAGCGGGGTACTGTGGAGGTCACTGTCAAAGGAGTGGGGTGCTGTGAACCTCACTTTTAAAGGGGCGGGCTGCTGTGAAGGTCAAAGTTAAGGGGATGGGCTGCTGTGGAGGTCCCATTTTAAAGTGGCCGGCACTGTGGAGGGTCAGTGTTAAGGGGTGGGGTACTGTGGAGTTCACTGTTAAAGGGGTGGGGTGCTGTAGAAGTCATTGTTATGGGGGATACTGTTGATATCTTTTAACAACACACACAAACATTAAATGAAAATGATGAAATATACCCATGCGAAGCTTGGTCCTTCTGCTAGTATTGTTATATTTTTATAGTATGGGCATTTTTGCTTGCGGTGATGCTCATGTGAATTTTTTATTGGTTATGCATTTTTATTTTTGGGAAAGGGGGGTGATTTGGACTTTTATATTTGAGGACAGGGGGTGTTGAAAAGCAGTGCTCAAAGGATTCAGTCCCGCCTCTTGGTGCTCAAATTTTCTAATTTGCATATGAATAAAAGCTGAAATGTATCTGTAGCAGTTTAGCATACAGACAAAAGAAAGGTATTGTTCTAATTATCACGATGAACCCTACCAGGCAGTATGTCTGTTTTTATAGAGTTGATCCTGGCAAAGCTGCTTTAAACTGTCTTGCCTCTGCTGCTGATGAATGAACAGTAGTGTGAGTCTTGTGCATCACTGTAAGTAGTATTACATAACAAATCTGTACTGTATACCATACTGTAATAATATACCGAGTATGTGTGTGCAGTTTTGCAGGCTAGGAGATGCGCCTGGTACGTTGAGTATGTGTGCTCAGTATTGTAGCCCAGATGATGCCCCTAGTATGCCAAGTACGGGTGTGCAATATTGTAGGACAGGCTATTTTTTTGGATGCCGAGTACATGTGCAAAGTTTTATAGGCCAAGCAAGTTTTTTTAGAACAAAGGCCCTTCATCAGAGAAAATGCCGAAGGGAACACCATTTCAAATAGCAAAGCCTTAGGGGAAAGCTCTGGGTGGGTACTATTTCTATTATGTAAACCAGTTGGTATAGGACTATTGTAGGTCAGACAACGATCCTATGAATTCCTGGGTAAAATACATGCAAATTATCATGTCTAAAATCGACAGGAATCAGATAGATTTAGGAAAGCTAATTTAAACATCTCTCCCAGAAACCGGGAGGGGCATTGCCTGGCCTACAATACTGCGCACAGTTACTCGGCGTACCAGACGCATTGCCCGGCCTACAATACTGCGCACACGTACTCGGCATACTAGGGGCATTGCCTGGCCTACAATACTGCACCAATGTACTCGGCATAACATGGGTTCTGCATAATGAGAAAGAGTACCCCTTAGACAACGTTTATATATTGTTGAGAAACACACATTTGTCTACTAGGTTCTCTCTCTCTATTACTTTTAAAAAAGTTGCCGAACTTAAAACAAAATTATTCTTGCCTGGTTCGCTCATCCCCAAATCAACCAACACTAGTCCGTGGAAACTGACTCTCTTATGAAGGCAACAGATAGCTTTATCAATCTAAAATCTGTTACAAGGATAAAAATTAACGTACAATGCAAAGCTGGTCCAACAATTTGTGAATTCCTTTACCACCCAATTTACGCCTCCAAATCGGAGATTCCTTGAACAGCAATTAAACTGGCAATATGAACAGTCACCACAGTTAGGGATCTTTCACACGAGCAGATCCCGTGCGTGAAAGAGAGCCAAGCCCAGTTCCAGACAGTAGAGACATGGAGCATTAACATGATTGATAATGCTCGGTGCCTCTCTGTGATCTTTTTACTACAAAATCACGGTGACAACTTTATATCACTGTGATTTTGTAGTAAAAAGATCAATCATGCTAATGCTCCATGTCTCTGCTGTACGGAACGGGGCTTAGCTCTCTTTCACGCAGCGGATTACCCACACAGGATCCGCTCGCGTGAGAGAGCCCTTAGGTACCATCCTATCAAGCCATGTATTCTGAGGTCCCCCAAAACTACTTTTTACAAATAAATCCTGAATATTGTGGTTTCGTCTGAAAGATATGAGGGGTCAGCTCTCCTAAACCTCTATCACATTTCAACAAACGCAAATTATTATAAATCACAGTGCGGATCATTGGTACCATACCTCTATGTTTAAAGAACACTGCCTGATTTTTATAGTGACCACTAAACAATGCTTTTTCCAAAGCTTCCTTAATAAAATAGAGTGAATAGCCCATTTCTAAGAAGTGTAATTTTAAAGAGTGGACCTGTTTGTCAAATGTCTCTATCATTGCTAGGCTTTAAAAATTAAACCTTTTGATAGAGGAGTGGACTGGCACAAAGAAGCTAGGATGATAAGTAGTGTAGAGCGAATCAAAGCTAAACAAATTGACTTCGATCCAGATTTCAGGCAAAATTTGATTTGTCACTGCTGAATTTCCTGGAGCTTCATGGTAATAAACAATTTTTTCCTGAAATGGCGATAAAAAAATACATACATCATCCATTTGCTTGTGGAGGTCCAATTGTGGCCATCTTGATTGAAGAAAATGTGCTAAATGTCTCGTGAAAGACACGTGCAGCGCGTGCGAGATTTAGCATGATTTCTTTAATCAAGATGGCCTCGAGGGCAGCGACGGCCTCTCCGCAAATGGATCAGGTGAAGGTGTAATTTTGTTTTTTAACCCCCGATTAATACCTGAAAGGCCTGTATGTGACTGTCAGCATTGAATATTTAGGATTATAAGTAGTGTTGAGCAAATAGAAGCCAAAATAATTGACTTGTTCTGAATTTCAGGAAAAACTTTATTCGCTGTGAAGCCGAATTTCCTTGTACTTCATGGAAACAATTAAATTTTTTCCTGAATTGGCAGTAAAAATAAAAAATAAATTCATACTCACGTCATCCATTTCACGCGTTGAGGCAGTCACGGCCTTCATGATTGCAGAAACTGTACAAAATCTCATGCGGGGTGACATATGATGGCCGTCATTGCGTGAGATTTCAGACAGTGTATTCAATCAAGATGGCCATCACGGCCTCAATGCGAGCAAATAGATAAGGTGAATATTTATTTATTACCCTGATTAACCTCTGAAAGGCCTAAATTGTAGCGATCAGCAATGAACACGTCATCGGAGGGGTTCCACATCACTGCACCCACTACATACTATGAAATGCGCTTCGTGATTAAGCAATTTGTCACAAATCAAATTTCTTTGGGAAATTCAGCGAATCGAGTATTTCATAACTTTGCTTATCTATAATTATAAGGAATAAAATTACATTAGTAAATGCCTTAAAACTGGACAGCTTCCATAACAAACACATTTTCTACTATTTTTCATAGCACTGATTTACTTGAACAACCAACCTGATTAACTTGTATAATCTGCCCGACTTCAACTACTAATTGCCGAGAGCGACGGTACACATATGGCTACTTTCCATCGATAGTTGGCACCAACACTATAGCTCATAATCTGGATCAGGGGGTCCAAGTTGTTGGATTCCTACTAATTAGCCTTTTATGACATATCTAATTGATGTGTCATATATGTCATTTTTGGAACAACCTCGTGATTGTTATGGGAGTGCTAGTGTATACCAGTGAATTAAAGCTTAATTAAGTCACATTAGAAATGCTTTTAATGCATGTAAATACCTAATTTACTCTTGATAATAAAACGTTAGTAACCCACAAATGAACCGCCAGATATACAGATGTGTAGGCTCACCAAATATTATTGAAAAGTGTAAATATTCATTACCAATGAAATGCAATGACTGTGCGGTAAGAAGATGTTATTTTCTCTACAGTGCTCTTCAAGAGTCATGCATAAAATTTCTCTATGTGGAGTTTGATTTTGCTGCACGGCATAACCATCTTTTATTGCCCTGAAATAAGCTCAAACAAGTGATTTCTCTGCACTTTAAATATTCTGCTCCTGGAGAGGAGACTCCAACAAGAGGCCAACATTTAAAATTCATAAGCCTTGCACATATCTGTGTGTTAACTTTCGGGTTTCACAGCCACACATCTAATTTATACCGTATTAATTACAGTGATAGAATTCCTTGGAAATGTAATCTGCTCTTTCATGCTGCTTTCATGTTTTTATTAAAGCACAGGGTTTTGATTTCTTTGACAAGAAATGGACTTCGTAAAATGTCACACAGTGTTCTAGAAGACTGGGTTAGTTTTGTAAGCACTAAGGGGGTCATTTGCTAACCAGAAATATGCCTATATTGGGTCCTTCACGCCACAATCTGCGACTTTTCCTCGCTCACGCCAGGTCTAAAAAAGTAGGCATCTCATTTACCATTTTCAACTCTGGGTTTAGGCATAGAAAATGGTCTAAATATAAGACAGCTAGGAAGCCATCTTACATTTAGAAGCAGCGATGGATACGCCAAACTTATGTAGAGGCCGACGCCTCTACATAACGTCAGCGGATCCACCGCCAACTATAGAGCATATTAAGACCGGCGTCTAAAATGACCCCCTAAATCTAAACTTTAAAGGGTTTTTCACTTTAAAGCTAATGTTACAGGGGTTTTCTGGGCTCCAGGTATTAATGATCTATCTTCAGGATAGATCATCAATATCAGTTTAGTGAGGTTACAGAATCCAGAACCACCACTAATCAGCTGTTTCCTGCAGCATCCGGTGCCAGAACTAGCACTTTGAATAGAGCTGTAGGCCTCTCTCTTTCTCTTTAGAATCAGACATCATATAGTACATGAAAATCTCTCTCTAACAAAGCTAGGACCAGCCCTGTACCTCACAGGCAGTGATGGGCAGTTTGCCGTGTTCACATGCGAGCTGCCATTTTAACTGACAAGTCCGGCGATGCACAGGTAAGTCCTTACCTTTGCCTGTGCGCGAGCCGGTCTGAAATTAAATGCGGTCACGGGGAGCAAGCAGTTCCGAGAACAGCCGCCGTGGGCATTCATCTGGCTTTTCTTGGAACTGCCTGCACCCGGAGACCGCGTGCGAACACGGCAAACTGGCCATCACTGCTCACAGGGATCCAGGGATCTCTCTGTTCATTGCTTTAGTATCTCTGAAAGGTTCTCTTCAGGCTGGTGGCCTAAAAGTGCGTCCTTTCTCAGGAGGTGTATCCTTTTAGCTGCAACTCTCACCCTGTCACAGCTCAGGGAGCATGCAGTTTCTGTTGGAACCTTCAGTCTATAACTGTCAGCTTCTAAGAGCAGATACAGCTGAATGTGTGCGACCACCTCAGTAGGTCGACACACAAATTACTATACAGATTAAATTATACAGATTAAACATTATAATGAGGTAAAGATAATATTTCACAACTGGATAAATTTTGTAACAGAAAGTAAATTACAAAAGTAACTCGTTTTTTATGTTGAATAATATTAAAAACCCCTTTAAGGACTTATTTTTGACTTCAGGGTACAGTGATTTAAAAAAAAAATTTTTTTCATCTTTGCATTCCAAAATCCATAACTTTTTCATTTTTTGTGTTAACATACTGTATGCCATATAAGGGTTTATTTTTTGTGGGACAAATTAAAAAATTTGTGGCAACATTTGTGACTATATTGTAGGTAATGTATAACTTTTATACATTTTTCTTGGTGGGAAGGCAGTATGAACAAATGTGATAATGCCACTTCCAATTGTATATGTTTTGTTGTTATGAAGTTCATTGTTCAATCCAGCAGTGGTGGCTGTGTTTGCACACTATAAGAAAAAGCACCAGCCTATGTGGGCTCCCACAGTCCTGGCCATTAGAGAGGCCAACACTTTTTCTTACAGTGTGCAAGCACAACCACCACTGATGGATTGCAGGGTGGATGTAACCATGGAGACGAGCAGTGTATAATGTAATTAAAAAAATCAATCTAGCCAGCAAAGAAAGCAATATGGATAATAACAATATATGAGTAAGTGCCTTATTAGCTTACTCTACATAATAAATGCCACTCACTGAAGTTATTTTATTATTTTTTTGTATCGCTGCAATCACAGACCTATAAACTTTTTATTTTAACATCAAAAGATCTGTTTGAGGTTTTTGATTGTGGGTAAGTTGCAGTTTTCATTGATGCCATTTTAGGGTGCACATTACTTTTTTTTGTCACTTTTTATTTGGTTTTTGGGAGGTGGAATGAACGACCAACATAAAATGTGATCATTTTATTTTATTGGTCATTATGGCCGTGTCAATACCAATTAGACATGGATTATTTTAAATAAACAAAGGCAAATTCTTGTTTTTTCATGTAACTTTTTTCTCCAAATGTTTTTTATTTATTTTTTATATGAAGTCCTATGATCACCCATATAATAATGTGCATTACTTAAGTACTGTAGTGTTTTACATCGTCGTATGGCCCTTTGGGATCCCTTGACACCCTGAATTTGCAACCGCTAAGATACCGTGATCACCATTAACCATGTGTTAGATCTGCAGTCCTTGCCCATCTCCCTCCTGCCATCCCATATGGGTATTAATGCTACACCACTCACCATGCTATACAGCATCCTGGCCACCGGCATCCTCTACATGTTACTGCCTCCATCATCTTAGCTAGTGTGTCTTTAGGGTGCATGTGCGCTCCCATGCATTTTTTTAAAAGGCCAGTGCAAGCACTTACTAAATATTCCCAAACAAATGGCTGCGAGTCCCTGGGAATTAAAGACATCCTCTCCAGGTAGACAGTACCTGAGCTTCAAGGTTCCCTTTGGCTATAGAATAGATGTTTGGAAGACTTCAGTTATTCTATTGTGCTTTTCTGCTTTAATCAGTCTGACAAAAAACAAACAAAAAAACACACCCAGATAGAAATGTCAGATTGCTGCAAAACTCCGCATACAATTATCACTCAGGTGGATGAATAACTGATTACAGGTGTGGTCAGAAACTACTTTTGGGTAGTTTATCTCCTTGGTGAGCGATCATTGACTGTTAGACATGCCTCTATAACACACTCTAAGATAATTTGCACTTTTGACAGACTTTTAGAAGGGTCACCTCATTGGACTAAGAGAAGCAGGATGGTAATTTCTATTAATTTTCCGCTGTCTAGGCTTTCCTGACCTAGCTGTTAGAAGATGTTGAAAGAAGTGGTTACATAAGGGAATACACACAGAGAACAGGCTCTGGACAGACCACCAGTAGAGAGGATAATTGGATTAAGGGCTCATTCACATGACCGTTGGTGTCCCGTTTTCGTATTACGGACCACATTTGCGGATCCGCAATACATGGTCACCTTTCCATTGTCATTCCGCATCACGGATGTGGAACCATTCATTTTCCGCAAATCCAGAGATACGGAACGGAAGCATGGAACGGAACACTGCGGAAGCACTACACAGTGCTTTCTGGGGTTCTGTTCCGTGCCTCTGCACCGCAAAAAAGATAGAACATGCTCTATCTTTTTGCGTAACAGAGGGATTGCGGACCCATTCAAGTGAATGGGTCTGCGATCCCCATGCGCCTGCCCCACGGAAGGTGCCCGTGCATTGCGGACCGCAATTTGCAGTTCACAGCAGGGGCACGGGACACCAACAGTTGTGTGAACGAGCCCTAACTGACAAGCAGAAGCAGCTCGCTCAGTTTATCGTCCATCATCCATACACAGGTGGCACCTTTATTACACACCACTGTCTCTGCCCAGACCATTTCCAGTTGCTTAGCAGATTGAATTTTTGTTGTCACAGTGCCCATTATGTGTCCTGCTATTGATAGCCAGCCACCTTCACCTTAATTTGCAGTGGTGTCATTGATAAGAAATCTGGACTGCTAAGGACTGGAACCACTGAAACCTTATCTTCTTTGGTGATGAATCCAGGACCTATTTGGGATCCAACAATGGTCTGGATCGAGTATGGAGGCCTTGTAGTCAGTGCTTCAAGTTTGTATTTTTATGCAGAGAAACATACTGCCCCAACTGCTGATGTGATGATTTGGGGAACAATCACATAAGACATTCCTAGCAGTGATATGAGGAACACAGCTCAGCAATATGTACAGGACATCCTGCAGCCAGATGTGTTGCTTCTCATAGCAGGGCTTCCAAATGGCAGGGCTTCCAACTTTTGCAGCAGGACAATGCTGCCTACACACAGCAAGAGATCCCCAGGAATGTATCCACACTTCCTCAGCCTGATCAGTTGTAAGAAATCATGCCAATTGAGTATTTATGGGAACAGCTCGGATGATAGCTTCAACAACCTATGTGTGTGCAGGATCTACAGACCCAACTTATTTACGGGACCTGTATGCCTCCATGCCCAACCGTTTCCCATCTTATATCCAAGCTAGATGCGGCCTGACAGGGTACTAGAGCTTTCTTTCAATTATACATTTTTCCCAATAATTTTTTCACAATAATAATGTAATAATTTACCATACATATGTCATCATTACATTCACACATATAAAGTTTAATTTGATTCCCACAACTCCTTCTTGGTGCCCTATTTTTTGTCAATGAGTATATTTTCAGTTTTATGGTATCTCTAAGCAAAAGGAAACAAAAATAAAGTAAGGACATGCATAACTTCATGAAGAGCATGGCCAGTGAGAAAGATTGTAAGAAAACCTAACATTTTCATAGAAGCCATGCAAACAAATAACAAAAGAGCAATTTCAGAAGTTTACGGAACAATGGATAAAGAGCGAAAAGCACTCAACTTCTGGAACCACACCAAGAGATTGTGTATAAATACAAATCTATTTATTAAATGGTATTGCCTAAAAGATCTCTTAAGATTAGGTAAAGCAATGTTACGAAATCAAGTAGAAACGTGGAGTAAAAACTATGTATCAAAAACACAAAAACAATATATCAAAATCGAATAAAAACAAACAATGTATCTTGATCTATGCGTATAGATTAGTTGATAGACTAGATACAATACACCTATATTGTTCCTGCAGCGAAAAATAGTAAAAGTGTTCCTGCAACATATAAGGTGGAATCATAGACGTGGTTTCTATTGTTCAAGCAAAAAACGGTGCAGTCCACATAAGAATATTTCTATACGTAAGGTGAAGATCCACACAGTTGGTTCCCCTTTGCAAAAGGTTGCTTTATATCAACCTATATTTCGGAGGACATTATATCATCCGGATAGGTGTGGAGTAGTTTAAATATGTCAGTGTTGTTACACACTTGCAGTCAACTATGCCAATCCTCCTTAGGATATATAAATACACTGCTCAAAAAAATAAAGGGAACACTTAAACAACACAATGTAACTCCAAGTCAATCACACTTCTGTGAATTCAAACTGTCCACTTAGGAAGCAACACTGAGTGACAATCAATTTCACATGCTGTTGTGCAAATGGGATAGACAACAGGTGGAAATTATAGGCAATTAGCTTCCTGGCTGATGTGTTGGTCACTTTTGAATGCTGCCGGTGCTTTCACTCTAGTGGTAGCATGAGACGGAGTCTACAACCCACACAAGTGGCTCAGGTAGTGCAGCTTATCCAGGATGGCACATCAATGCGAGCTGTGGCAAGAAGGTTTGCTGTGTCTGTCAGCGTAGTGTCCAGAGCATGGAGGCGCTACCAGGAGTCAGGCCAGTACATCAGGAGACGTGGAGGAGGCCGTAGGAGGGCAACAACCCAGCAGCAGGACCGCTACCTCTGCCTTTGTGCAAGGAGGAACGGGAGGAGCACTGCCAGAGCCCTGCAAAATGACCTCCAGCAGGCCACAAATGTGCATGTGTCTGCTCAAACGGTCAGAAACAGACTCCATGAGGGTGATATGAGGGCCCGACGTCCACAGGTGGGGGTTGTGCTTACAGCCCAACACCGTGCAGGACGTTTGGCATTTGCCAGAGAACACTAAGATTGGCAAATTCGCCACTGGCGCCCTGTGCTCTTCACAGATGAAAGCAGGTTCACACTGAGCACATGTGACAGACGTGACAGAGTCTGGAGACGCCGTGGAGAACGTTCTGCTGCCTGCAACATCCTCCAGCATGACCGGTTTGGCATTAGGTCAGTAATGGTGTGGGGTGGCATTTCTTTGGAGGGCCGCACAGCCCTCCATGTGCTCGCCAGAGGTAGCCTGACTGCCATTAGGTACCGAGATGAGATCCTCAGACCCCTTGTGAGACCATATGCTGGTGCGGTTGGCCCTGGGTTCCTCCTAATGCAAGACAATGCTAGACCTCATGTGGCTGGAGTGTGTCAGCAGTTCCTGCAAGACGAAGGCATTGATGCTATGGACTGGCCCGCCCCTTCCCCAGACCTGAATCCAATTGAGCACATCTGGGACATCACGTCTCGCTCTATCCACCAACATCACATTGCACCACAGACTGTCCAGGAGTTGGCAGATGCTTTAGTCCAGGTCTGGGAGGAGATACCTCAGGAGACCGTCCGCCACCTCATCAGGAGCATGCACAGGCGTTGTAGGGAGGTCATACAGGCACGTGGAGGCCACACACACTACTGAGCCTCATTTTGACTTGTTTTAAGGACATTACATCAAAGTTGGATCAGCCTGTAGTGTGTTTTTCCACTTTAATTTTGAGGGTGACTCCAAATCCAGACCTTCATGGGTTAAAAAATTTGATTTCCATTTTTTTTTTTGTGTGTGATTTTGTTGTCAGCACATTCAACTATGTAAAGAACAAAGTATTTCAGAAGAATATTTAATTAATTCAGATCTAGGATGTGTTATTTTTGTGTTCCCTTTATTTTTTTGAGCAGTGTATATTGAGAGTACACCTTGACTGATTGCAGTTAAGATGGTTCAACCTGGTAGCTGGAAACTGAGGTGCCTGTTCACTTGCGGCACAGTCCCCTTAAGTAAATTGCCTTGTATTAGTATAACACTTATTTGTACCTTAGGTAAAAATTTCATATGGTACCGCTGCTGTGTGGTGTCCCACGCAACAGCCGGAATCTGGTTGTCTATTACCTCCTTCCTGAAGGCTGTTCCGAACAAAGTAGTTCACCTCCCGGCTGCACTGAGTACACTAGTCCGAAAGCAGTGAATGGCGTCCCACGTGTTTGATGAGTTGGTCTCCGGTTCGGTCTTATCCTCAGTGTGAGGGGGAGGTTTGTATGTTGCTTGTCCGTCAGAGCAAATTTTCTACTTCTTCGTAGGGCGCTCTTCTAGTTTATATCCATGGATATCAGGTTGTGGGTTTTGGGGTACATAGGTATAATGCTTCTTAACCATACGCGTTTTGGAGTGTCAACTCACTTCTTCCTCAAACAAATGACAAAAGAACGATTTCAGAAGTTTTGCATTCTCATTAGGCTTGAGCGAATCGAGCTTCGGATCAATGTTAATGCTGCATCCGTATAGCATTAAAATGTATTGGCTCCGTGTAGCCAAACTTTGTGTCACCCAAAGTTGCGAGACTTCGGTCAATTACTACGGTATTCCTATCTGTGTATTTAAAAACATTTTAAAATAGGAATCCAGAGTAGGCTTTGCTACTGGCTATTATCTCAGTACCAAAGTCCACTTCGGATTCCTATTTTAAAATATTTTAAAATACACAGATAGAAATACTGTAGTAATTCATTGGAGTCTCGCGCAACTTCGGCCAATGCAAAGTTTGGCTACACACCAATACATTTTAATGCTGTATGGAAACAGCATTAACAACAAAGTTTTGGAACTAATCGACTTCGGATCTTTGATCCGAAGCTCGATCCGCTCAAGCCTAATTCAAATTGAAGGACAATTTTTTTTTCTCCCAATGATTAACATGGTTTACTGGGCCTGTACCAAGTCTACTGCAGTTGAAAAATGGCACTTGGAAAATTTCTGAATGGCAGAGACAAATTTTTCTATCGAGTAGAAAAATTCCTTCCTGATCCCTACTGGCAATTGGAACGATTCCTCGATCAGCATTCTACATTAATACCAGTGACCTTGTATTTTGTTATTTTCAAGGAAAATGTTTAAAAAGACAGGAGGCAGCACCTTATGTGTGGTGTTGTATCAGAATATGTAATAGATAAAAGGTTGCGCTTACCAAGCACTGTTGTGAAGAGATACAACAGCTATAAAGGCTTTAGTGGTTTATCCTCACCAGTACGGGATTCCTGCGCTGCTGCCTCGGTTCCTACCTGCACCGATGAGACAGACGCAGGGATGAAGCTACAGATGGAACCGTTGTTCTGGTGCTGTCAGCAGGGACTTCATGTGTGGTAAGTATAGGTGAACTATATTTATTCAGTGGCAACGCATTTCAAGGGCGACCAGCCCTCTTCTTCAGGACAATCATTGATTTTCTTCACCCATAGGCTAAATGGATGATTTTTTTACAGGACACTGCAGGATGGAAAAGTGCAGTCTACTACGCTATTCCATGCTGTTTTTTTTTGCAGTATACTAGCCAGTTAGACGACAAAAGCATACTCTTGTCCTCCGTTTGACTATTGAAGACCTATGTACACATTTAGCATGTATGCCTGGAGGTTCCCTGACGTACATGCTAAACATACAGGAAAAACGTGATGTGAACTCACTGAAATAATTGGAATCTGAGAATTCTTTTATTTAACATGCTTATGTGAAAACACTAGAAGTCAAGAAATAATTATCTGCGCTAAACGCAATAAAAAATGTATATTTTACAACTCTTAAAACAGTGTAAAAAATCTTAGATACAGTTTTATGCAGGATATGATTAACCAGTCTATCTACTGTGATGGAAAAGGTTAGTGTAACCTGCAAATTAGGTAATGTAAATGGATCAGGCATTAGATTGGAGGTGTTAGATGAACCATGGCAGAGAGAAGCAAGAATGAATATTGGAATATCTCATTACATGGCATCTATGCACTCAACTGAAGATACAATGGGACAATGTATTTATAGATCATAATGAGCCAATAACCAGGTACTTCACTTTGCATGTTTATAACCGAATATTTTCCATCCCTCCTTTGTATATTGTTTTCAGCATACGATATGAGGTTAAGTGAAGAGCGTGTGTGTATATATATATATATATATATATATATATATACAGTACAGACCAAAAGTTTGGACACACCTTGTCAGTCAAAGAGTTTTCTTTATTTTCATGACTATGAAGGCATCAAAACTATGAATTAACACATGTGGAATTATATACATAACAAATAAGTGTGAAACAACTGAAAAGATGTCATATTCTAGGTTCTTCAAAGTAGCCACCTTTTGCTTTGATTACTGCTTTGCACACGCTTGGCATTCCCTTGATGAGCTTCAAGAGGTAGTCCCCTGAAATGGTCTTCCAACAGTCTTGAAGGAGTTCCCAGAGATGCTTAGCACTTGTTGGCCCTTTTGCCTTCACTCTGCGGTCCAGCTTACCCCAAACCAACTCGATTTGGGTTCAGGTCCGGTGACTGTGGAGGCCATGTCATCTGGCGCAGCACCCCATCACTCTCCTTCATGGTCAAAAAGCCCTTACTTTCAAAGTTTTCCCAATTTTTCGGCTGACTGACTGACCTTCATTTCTTAAAGTAATGATGGCCACTCGTTTTTCTTTACTTAGCTGCTTTTTCTTGCCATAAAACAAATTCTAACAGTCTATTCAGTAGGACTATCAGCTGTGTATCCACCTGACTTCTCCTCAACGCAACTGATGGTCCCAACCCCATTTATAAGGCAAGAAATCCCACTTATTAAACCTGACAGGCCACACCTGTGAAGTGAAAACCATTTCAGGGGACTACCTCTTGAAGCTCATCAAGAGAATGCCAAGAGTGTGCAAAGCAGTAATCAAAGCAAAAGGTGGCTACTTTGAAGAACCTAGAATATGACATATTTTCAGTTGTTTCACACTTGTTTGTTATGTATATAATTCCACATGTGTTAATTCATAGTTTTGATGCCTTCAGTGTGAATCTACAATTTTCATAGTCATGAAAATAAAGAAAACTCTTTGAATGAGAAGGTGTGTCCAAACTTTTGGTCTGTACTGTATATATATATATATATATATATATATATATATATATATCTGCTTTTAAATCAATTATCTCTGGAGGTGCTGTTCCTTTTTTTGATTATGAATATAATAGAGGAGTAGGCATCCTCTTTGGAACATAGCACTCCCTGACCACCCCCTGGTGCTTTTAATCAGAGTAACAATGGAGCTGGACACTCCGTGTTAGAGTAGGTCCCATCTGATGAGAAGCCACCTTGACGTTTGGTAGATGGGCCCGATCAATTAAATGCGCTAAGAGCTTCTACTTCGCTTAATAGTAAGTATGGTAGTCATGTATTTGACCCTGTTCGCACATTCACCTGTTTACCCATTCTTAGTGCATTTAGTGGTGTGCTGATACTTTTTTGTTTTTCTACAAAGCTTGTACCTGCTTTTAAATCAATTATCTCTGGAGGTGCTGTTCCCTTTTTTGATTATGTATATATACACCCGTGTGGTGCAACGTTTTGGCTCACAACTAGAGCCTTTTTCAAGCAGAGAATTAATACAAATGATGGCAAATATATAGGTGAAACAATCAAGATACAAATCATGTGACCACACTCCAGCCTGTGGGTGTGTTATAAAATAAAACAATAAAATAAATGCAGTGAAAATACAGTGAAAAAAAATTGCAATATACGATAAGGACATAATCATACATATCAATCATAATACATGCTATACATACTGTGCTAATCTTGTGATATACACTTGTAATTCATATATAAAGAATTTATCATGTCATACAAGTGATAATCTAAAATACAGGGAGAGGAGCAAAGGAAAAAAAACGCAGGCATACCAATCAGGCAGGAGACACATTCCATGCGGCATCTCGGCGTTGTACACATCGCTCTGCGCCTGCTCAGTACTGCGCCAATCAGGGAGCCCCTGCGGCTGCGAACGTCATGCGTCGCGGGCACTTGCCCACACATGCACATTCCCCAAGCGCCGCTCCGATAGACAGCCTCGGTGTGTTATTTGGCGCATGCCCAGTGGGAATCAGGCACAAACGCGCCATCTTGGTCACTGGAAAGCCACCGTAGGTCTGCAAATCCACTCTCCCCAGCACCAAAACCAGCTCCATAGCTGAGTAATAAGTCACCGACAGGTAGGGATGGACCCCATCACAGGGTTCCCACTCCCACAATCCTGACAAATCCCAAGGACCGCCACGGAACCCGCGGTTATCAAAGGGGTATTGTCCAGGATGTCGTGACATAGTTAAACTCATGAGGGTTCTCCTCCAGCCGGTACACAGGTGACAAAGGGGGCAAACCCAAAGAAAACAAAACAATAAAGAAAAGAGACCACACCATCAAGGCTAATATAACAATATAACATATATCCCATGGCGCTCGCGAGCAGGGCAGTGCATGCTATGATGGACACTGCATATAGGAATGTCCCGCTTCTGTAGGATGTACTGCATCCACTTGATCCACATGCTCCATCCCTCCTGTTACAATAGTGCAAATGATCTATAAGTAAAAGATAAGAAAAATGATTAATAAGGCAATAAATATTTGGATATTTAAATTCTCATTGTGTGAACACCAGACACTGAGATGCAAGTCACACGCCCATGGAGGCAAACCACACTTCACAGAATATCCCCAAAATGATATTCCACATTCAACCCAGATAACCTGTGTATCCAGTGTATCTCCTTACGCTTAAGTAACCTAGATCTATTACCACCACGTCTAGGTTGAGGCATGTGATCAAGGATCGAGCACCTCAAATCACCCTCCCTGTGTCCAGCCTCAACAAAGTGTTTGGATACCGGCAGATCAAGACGTTTTTTTCCGAATACTGTACCGGTGATTGTTGAGGCGGGTTTTAAACTCAGTAGATGTCTCACCCACGTAAAGTAAATTGCATGGGCAAGACAACACATATACTGTACACAAACAAAAGACCCATTACTCTCAAATGTAGTTCACAAATCTGTCTAAATCTGTGTTAGTGAGCACTTCTCCTTTGCCGAGATAATCCATCCCACCTCACAGGTGTGGCATATCAAGGTGCTGATTAGACAGCATTAAAATTGCACAAGTGTGCCTTAGGCCTCCTGCACACGACCGTTGTGTGCACCCGTGGCCGTTGTGCCGTTTTCCGCTTTTTTTCGCGGACCCATTGACTTTCAATGGGTCCGTGGAAAAATCGGAAAATGCACCGTTTTGCAGCCGCATCCGTGATCCGTGTTTCCTGGCCGTGAAAAAAATATGACCTGTCCTATTTTTTTCACGGCCAACGGTTCACGGACCCATTCAAGTCAATGGGTCCGTGAAAGAACACGGATGCACACAAGATTGGCGTCCGTGATTCGTGGCCGTAGGTTAGTTTTTATACAGACGGATCCGAAGATCCGTCTTTATAAAAGCTTTTTCAAAGCTGAGTTTTCACTTCGTGAAAACTCAGAACCGACAGTATATTCTAACACAGAAGCGTTCCCATGGTGATGGGGACGCTTCTAGTTAGAATACACTACAAACTTTGTACAAGACTGCCCCCTGCTGCCTGGCAGCGCCCGATCTCTTACAGGGGGCCGTGATCAGCACAATTAACCCCTTCAGGTGCGGCACCTGAAGGGGTTAATTGTGCTGATCACGGCCCCCTGTAAGAGATCAGGGCTGCCAGGCAGCAGGGGGCAGACCCTCCCCCCCTCCCCAGTTTAAATATCATTGGTGGCCAGTGCGGCCCCCCCCCCCTCTATTGTAATAATAGGTTGGTGGCCAGTGCGGCCCCCCCCCCTCCCTCTATTGTAATTATTCGTTGGTGGCACAGATTGCGCCCCCCTCCCTCCCTCTATTGTAATAATTCGTTGGTGGCACAGTGTGCGCCCCCCATCGGCCCCCCCTCCCTCTATAGCATTAACAACATTGGTGGCCAGTGTGCGGCCTCCCATCTCCCCCCCCCCCCCCATCATTGGTGGCAGCGGAGTTCCGATCGGAGTCCCAGTTTAATCGCTGGGGCTCCGATCGGTAACCATGGCAACCAGGTTACTTAGCAATAGTACAATAGTAGAAGATTCATACTTACCGGCTGCTGCGATGTTCGTGTCCGGCCGGGAGCTCCACCTACTAGTAAGTGTCATTGCTAAATGAACTGTCACTTACCAGTAGGAGGAGCTCCCGGCCGGAAGCAGACATCGCAGCTCCCAGGTAAGTATGAATCTTTTATTATTGTACTATTGCTAGTAACCCGCTGCCACCAATGATCGGGGGGGGGGGGGGTAGATGGGAGGCCGCACACTGGCCACCAATGTTGTTAATGCTATAGAGGGAGGGGGGGCCAATGGGGGGCGCACACTGTGCCACCAACGATTACAATAGAGGGAGGAAGGGGGGGGGGGGCGCACACTGTGCCACCAATGATTTATTACAATAGAGGGAGGAATGGGGGGGGGGGGGCGCACTGGCCACCAATGATATTCAAACTGGGGAGGGGGGGGGTCTGCCCCCTGCTGCCTGGCAGCCCTGATCTCTTACAGGGGGATATGATAGCACAATTAACCCCTTCAGGTGTGGCACCTGAAGGGTTAATTGTGCTGATCACAGCCCCCTGTAAGAGATCGGATGCTGCTAGGCAGCAGGGGGCAGTCATGTACACAGTTTGTAGTATATTCTAACTAGAAGCGTCCCCATCACCATGGGAACGCCTCTGTGTTAGAATATACTGTCGGAAATGAGGTTTCACGATCTAACTCATATCCGACAGTATATTCTAACATAGAGGCGTTCCCATGGTGATGGGGACGCTTCAAGTTAAAATATACCATCGGATTGGAGAAAACTCCAATCCGATGGTATAAAAGGGACTCCAGACTTTACATTGAAAGTCAATGGGGACGGATCCGTTTGAAATGGCACCATATTGTGTCAACGTCAAACGGATCCGTCCCCGTTGACTTGCATTGTAATTCAGGACGGATCCGTTTGGCTCCGCACGGCCAGGCAGACACCAAAACGACTTTTTTTTCATGTCAGTGGATCCTCCAAAAATCAAGGAAGACCCACGGACGAAAAAACGGTCACGGATCACGGAAAAACGGGACCCGTTTTTGCGGACCGCAAAAAAATACGTTCGTGTGCAGGAGGCCTTAGACTGCCCACAATAAAAGACCACTTTGAAATGCACAGTTTAATTACACAGCACAATGCCACAGATGTCGTAACGTTTGAAGGAGCGTGCAATTGACATGCTGACTGCAGGAAGTCTACTAGATCTGTTGCCCGTCCAATGAATGTTCATTTCTCTACCATAAACCTTCTCCAAAGGAGTTTCAGAGAATTTTGCAGTACATCTAACTGGCCTCACAACTGCAGACCACGTGTAACCACACCAGCCGAGAACCTCCACATCCAGCATGTTCACCTCCATGATCGTCTGAGACCAGCCACCCGGACATCTGCAGCAACAATCGATTTGCAAAACCAAAGAATTTCTGCACAAACTGTCTCCAGGAAGATTATCTGCTTGCTCGTCGTCCTCATCGGGGTCTGGACCTGACCCGTCGTCGTAACCGACTTGAGTGGGCAAATGCTCACATTTAATGGCGTCTGGCACACAGGAGAGGTGTTCTGTTCACGGATGAGTCCTGGTTTTCACTGTACAGGGCAGATGGCAGACAGCGTGGGGGGTGTCGTACGGATGAGAGGTTTGCTGACGTCAACGTTGTGGATCGAGTGGTACATGGTGGCGGTGGGGTTATGGTATTGGCAGGCATATGTTATGGACAACGAACACAGGTGAATTTTATTGATGCCATTTTGAATGCATAGAGATACTGTGATGAGATCCTGAGGCCCATTGTTGTGCCATTCATCCTTGACCATCACCTCATGTTGCAGCATAATAATTCATGGCCCCATATTGCAAGGATCTGTACTCAATTCCTGGAAGCTGAAAACATTCCAGTTTTTGCATGGCCAGCATACTCACCGGACATGTCACCCATTGAGCATGTTTGGGATGCTCTGGATCGGCGTATACGACAGCATCTTCTAGTTCCTGACAATATTCTGCAACTTCGCACAGCTATTGAAAAGGAGTGGACCAACATTCCACAGGCCGCAATCAATCTATGCAACGGAGATGTGTTGCACTGTGTGAGCAAATGGTGGCCACGCCAGATACTGACTGTTTTTCTGACCCCCCCCAGCCCAGTGAGGCAAAACTGTGCACATTTCAGAGTGGACTTTGATTGTGGGTAGTCTAAGGCACACCTGTGAAATATTTATGCTGTCTAATCAGCACCTTGATATTCCACACCTATGAGGTGGGATGGATTATCTCGGCAAAGGAGAAGTGCTCACTAACATAGATTTAGACAGATTTGTGAACAATATTTGAGAGTAATGGGTCTTTTGTGTATGTAGAAAATGTTTCAGATCTTTGAGTTCAGCTCATGCAAAATGGGAGCAAAATCGAAAGTGTTGAGTTTATATTTTGTTCAGTGTATATAGATAATAGATAAAAAAGGTATACTGATGCATACCATTACTAGCCCAATGGGGGCAAAATGACTTTTGAAACCTCCATTTGTTGAATGGTGACCCTATGGATACATTTGATGGATAGACAAGAAGATTTTTTCAACATATACTCCAAACACAAAGCTCAGATGCATTCTGCATGGAGCCTAAGCTTGCACAGAGTCAAGCTGTGGTAGCTATTAACCACTTTCCGCCCGCCCATAGGATATAAACGTCCTATGGGTGGATCTCTATTTCCTATGGGTGGATCTCTATTTCTGAAAGCACGTTTTAAAACGTCCGTTCAGAAAGTGCAGCTGCTCACCGAGCGCAGTGTATGCAGAGCAGGAAGCGCTATGCGCTTCCTGCTCTGGCCCGGCGGTCATGTGACCGCCGTGACCGGAGAGTGCAGGGGCTGTGTGAGGTCTTTCAGAGACCTCGATCAGCCCTGCTCTGAGGCTGTACAGCGCAGAATTACAGCTTGAAAAATGTAGCAACAGTGACCCACGTCTGTATTTTTTGCTCATTCCACGAATATTACATTGTCGATTTTTTGAGATCAAGAAAATAATCTCGAACTCGTGAATATACTGTATGACGAATATTCTACCAAATATTCATGAAATATCGTGAATTTGAATATTGCCCCTGCCGCTCATCACTATATATTATTTCAGTCTGTAATAGTGCCTTTCCGCTTTTCTATATTGTAATGCACTTGACGACACAAACTATACCCTCTACACAAATTTGAGTCCTATGAAATGAGGATCCACTGCATGTAGTAATTTACGCTCCCAATGAGGCCTTCCCTAATTTACACTGCCCAGCATACGTAGGTGCCAGATACAGTAGATCACTAGGGATTTATCAATACTTGTCTATTTATTATTCAATGTCTGCATTCAGAGGTCACTTGCATTACTCATGTGCTTTGTGTATATCTATTTTTAACTATTAATGATTTGACATCTTACATTTACATTATTGATTTGCAATCATTTAACAGCTGTTGGGAAACCATAAGTCCCAGCATGCCACCATAGACTTAATTTTTCCATGGTATGCTTCAAGTTCTAATTTCACAACAGCTGGAGATCCATTGATGGCAAAGAACTGCTGTAAATATGTATGACCAATGCTTTATTTATGGCATCTTACACTGACTCACAATCTGGTTTATATATATATATATATATATATATATATAATCTGTGCAATAACTCACATCTATCTATATTAAAAGGTATCTTACGTTCTGCTCAACTTAACCCTTTCCTGAAGTAGCTATTTTCTGTTTTTGTGTTTTAATTTTTCACTCCCTGCCTTCCCAGAGCAATAGCTTTTTAATTTTTGCGTTCACATAACTCTATGAGGGCTCATTTTTTTGTGGGACAAGTTGTACTTTCTAATGCCACCATATTGCATATAATGTACTCAGAATCCGGAGAAAAATATGTAAAATGGGGCGAAATTTGAAAAGAAAAAAATGTCATTCTTCTTCAGTTTTACGGCTTTTGTTTTTACGACGTTCACTATGCAGTAAAACTGACTTGTACTCTTCATTCTCCAGTTCAGTAAAATTATGGAAATACCACATTTGTAATTATATATTATTATATAAAATGTAATTATTATCTAATTTTTTTCTTGCAATTTAATACTGAAAAAATGAAACTTTGGAAAAAATTATTTTATGCTGACCCTCATAACTTTTTTATATTTATGTCTACGGAGATGGGCAAGGGCTCATTTTTTGGGGGGGATGATCCGTAGTTTTTTCTAGTACCTTTTGAGGTGTTTATAACTTTTTGATCACTTTTTAATCCATTTTTTGGGACTTTTTGGACAGTAAACCGATTTCAAAATCTGTCGTACATGAACGGGAAGGGGTTAAGTTGCAATAGCTTTATTGATCGAGCCAAACCAGAAATATCACTGCATAATTAAGGAGATATGAGGGAAATGTTCTCTCTCAGTTATCGGTTTCCAGAGAGAGCCAGGAAGAGGGCAAGAGATGGAGAGAAGAGTGGCCAAGAGCTATTACATAGAGACACACACTTCTAGGCCTTGCTTAGTTGATTTGCAGAAATTTTGGTGCATAAGGTCTAGTACGGAGGATGAGAAAGATCACCTTGTGTCAAGTGAAAAATTTATAAAAGAGCCTGCTGAAATATTTACTCTAACTTTAGATAAGTACTCAGAAATATTGCCAAGCTTTCATTTTTAACTCGAAAATACCATACTTACAAGTTCAATTTTGTTGAAGAGGCAATAAATAAATAACTGCTAGAAGGATGCTTAGAACAAGTGAAAAATAATGAAGAAAAGCCATTCATAAGTCTTTTATTACAGAGGGTGGGGGTTGTGATGTGTCTGTAAGGAGTAAAACCCTCCTGTTTACTAAATGATATGGTAAAACAGTGCTGGTATGTATGGGCTGTGATAAATGTTTTTGTTATTTTGCTGGGCCACTGGACTTCAGTCATGGTAACTATGGGCCAGAGGCAGTTCAAAAGTGAATGGAACTGTAGACTAATTAACACTGAGGTATTAAAAATTTTCTAATCCTATAGTGAGTGACAGGTCAAAAATGGGTGTGGCTCTATGAGCTCAATATTATGTGTATAGAGTCATGATGACATCATAACAACTCCCCCTGGCTGGGTTATAAAAGCCTGAAGGGTCGGTCTGGCAGTGGTGAAAATAGGAAGTCAGAATAGGTTATAACACCTTAAGAGTACAAATAAAACCAGAAGATCTGAAGATAGCCGCAAGAGCCAGAAGAGAAGTGGCAGTGATGGTGACAAGATGGAAGAAGTAGTTTCAGCTGAAGGCCAATATTTAGAGAGCCATTGTGAAAGAAAGTTCCATCCACCTAAAGACTGAGCGAAAAATAGGGAAGCTGCCTACAGGAAACCCAACCCACATGGAGTGTCAAAATAAATACAATTACTTGTGCAATGACCTTGTAATCGGACCCAAGTGAGGATTATAGTTTAGGAGCTTAGCTATAGACCATAGGCTGTGCTCAGGCTAATAATAGCCTATGTATAGGTTGCCAATAAAAGCTTATTGGTTATTGGCATTCAGGCCAGTGATGACATTATTTTTAAAACTATTTTGGAACTGTGAAAGTGTGTCATGAGGAGTGCACAAATGGTACCACTGGGAATAAGCAACATGGAAACTGTGGAGCAGCACATGCCATTGATATGAGAGGTGAATGTTGGTTATGAAGATATATGGGTAAGGACTGACCTTCTGCAGTGGAGCAGCTCACTGCCAGAATGAACCAGGGGCTATGAAAAGTGTCTCTAAAATAACAGTTCAGCGAACCCTACTGTGTACAAGGCTCTGAAGCAGATGGATGGGCACATCACCTCTGCTAATGAAGTTGCATCAGCAGAAAGGGCTTTAATTTTTGCGGCAGTATTGGAATTGGACCTCTAGTGATTGGCAAAGGGTTGCCTTCTCCCAGGAGTCACTGAGTCACGTTCTCTGCTTGATCAAATGAATGGATGTTGTTGTCAGACGAAAAACATAAAAGAACAAACACCCGGCAACCATTACTGGAAGAACACAAGCTGGTGGTGGCAGTGTTAGGATCTGAGGAATGTTTTCGTGACATTCTCTGGGCCTACTCATCCATGTGGAAGGCACTTTCAACCAATTTGGGTAACAATCCATCCCTGTAGATAACATAAACCCATACATGCTGATTGTCTTGCCTGGGGTGGATGGGGTGTTCCAGGCACACTATGCAATGTTACATGCCTATAAATATCTGACATTTGAGCATGATAACCACTTCTAAGTAGTACCCTGACCACTTTAGTCTCCAGACTTGAACTGAAATAATAATCTGTGGGACCACCTTGATCAGGGCTGGTGCAAGGATTTGCCGCCCTAGGCAAGATAAAAATTGCCACCACCCCCCCCATCCTTATCAGATGATCTGCCCATATCATGTTCCACCCCTTTCTCAGCTTTTAAATTAAAAGAACTGCTATGTTTCCCTTAGGGTTAATCCAGCTTCTTGTAGCCGTCTCTTTTTGCGGAACGGAATTGCGGACCCATACATTTCTATTGGGCCGCACGACGTGCGACCCCGATCCGGAATTGCGGACCCGGATCCGCAATTCTGATCCTGAAAAAAATAGAACATGTCCTATTCTTGTCCGCAATAGCGGACAAGAATAGGCATATTCTCTTAGTGCCGGCAATGTGCGGTCCGGCAAATGCGGAACGCACATTGCCGCTGTCCGTGTTTTGTGGATCCGCAAAACACACACGGATGTGTGAATGGACCCTAAATGTGAGGTAAATTAGTTTCCAATGTAGTATTAATAACTAAACTATTAAATAATAAACATATTGCATTGTCTACTTACCACCGGGACAATAAGATGATCTGGTCTCTGGCTGCAGTCTGGCTCTTGGTCTGGCTCTGGGGACTCCCTTGTCACTCTCTCCCGCCCCTCCCTAGTCCCTCCCTTGTCACTCTCCCCCCCCCCTTGTCACTCTCATTATTCCCCCCCTCCCTTGTCACTCTCATTATTCCCCCCCCTCCCTTGTCACTCTCATTATTCCCCCCCCCTCCCTTGTCACTCTTATTATCCCCCTCCCTTGTCACTCTCATTATTCCACCCCCTCCCTTGTCACTCTCATTATCCCCTCTCCCTTGTCACTCTCATTTATCCACCCCCCCTCTCCCTTGTCACTCTCATTCTAATTTCTACCCCTACCTCTAGTGTAGCGTGGCCGAGCTCTGTTCGATCCGCGGTACAGGAAGTTGATCGTGGAAGTCCCAGGCAGAAAGTATTTTTAATAGTGGCAGCTGCCGCTCACAGGATGTGGAACAGAGGAATTCACGGGAACTTAAGGTGAAGTTTAAAAATCTTTCACATAGACACCTTAAAATATGGTGGAATAGAACATCATTGGAGCAGTACATTATGAGGAATTTGATTCCACGTGGCCTAAGAGTACAGGTTTTTCCGTCCCATAATCTTGGCACGGAGCAACTTAACACAAAATGGGAGGAGGCATGCAACTTATGCTACCTGACATTTATGCAGACTCTTATTACCACGAATTACATGATGCTTGTAGAAGTGGATAACGAACTAAAGAATTTGGAAGAACAATTAAGTCAAGTGCTGAAGGAAAATGAACGGGAGGTGTTTAAAAGCGAGGTTGTCGAGGCTTTCAAAATATGGGAGAAATAAATCAGGGAAAGGAAGACCAGTAAATTTCAAAGAGACCTACAGGACCTGTATCAGAACAGGATCTATAAGTGGAAACAAAAGAGGGCAGAACCACGGAGCAGAAGTGCATCTGGGTCGTCACTCCTTGTGGCGAAACCAACCTCGCCACTGGGTTTTGGAGAGGACTGGCTGCTGGCCTCTTGCCCCTGGATTATGGGCCATATACTAACTTTTAAACCCCTGAACCTATTCAAGTGAATTTTAGATAGGTTTGTCACAAAGTTATACTGTTTGAATTAATGTAAGTTATATGTATGGCCAATGTAAACTCACAAAGTTGTAACAATTTATAATAAGTGTAACTTGTCAGCTTGGGAGGAATATGCGGGTGTGTTTCTATTGTGCCATTGTCCCATTGTGTGTTTAAAATGGTGATGTCTGTTCTTTTGTCCTCACATGTGTATTGGCGATCTCCCTTTGTCCTCAGAGATAATTGGATTGCTCTTCAGGTTGTCTGGACAGAGAGGAGGAAACCATGATGCATTGTGGGGATATGTTGTCCTATGTCCCAGTCTTCATTCTGGTCCTCTGGTGGCGTGAACGATTGGTTGCTGTTGTATCATTGTATGTGTTGTAAATTACTGATTGGTTATATTTCAAACCCCTGTGGGCAGTACTATGTTTGTGGTTTATGAATAAAAGAGGCTGTACGTGAAGTACAGGCAGACCACTGTTTGACCCTCAACACGGAGCCTTGTCTCGTTATTGGGGGGATTCACTGTATGCTGTTAGAAGACCGATTGCCAGGATTGTATGCTTTTCCTGTTCGTCTGCTAGCAGCTATTCGTGAGGTTCCAGTTTGGAGTGCTATTTTGTATCCAGTTCGAGAATTTGTTGTATCCTGCAGTAGCTGTGCCTGTCTCTCAGAAAGGGGCTTATCGCCTAAACGGATTTTAACCCCTTGTCTGCTGAAACGGTCCGTTACACTCCTCTCAACCGATATTCGAACATGAGAACATACCCCACACGATATGGGAGAAAACGGAATGAAGTAGCGAGAAGTCACCCACCAACAAAGAGATTCCAGGGTACTGGTGACCCCAAGAATCAACGCTTACAGGTAATTAATTTATCTAACCATACTTTGAGTGATGAGCAGTTGGAGGTGTTGAGTCTGGGTCTTAATTTTATCCCCAAAACCGGGTTTAATCTCTTTACAGCGGTAAAGGATTTACAGATGTTTGCACGAAACCTTATTTTTAAGAAGTTATATCATAGGGGGGGCACGGAGGACACTATGTTCACAGCGGTTGAATTGGAAGCAGTCCGTACTTTGGAGGATTTGCAGAATGAACAATCGGATGCTGCACCGGTGAGTAGACTACCTGTAGTTTTGGTACCAAAATCTAAGAAATTTCCCCCCATGTCATTATTCTCAAATATAGACATTTTTGTTAAAGTTGTTACAGACGAATTGAGGTCGGTTCAAAAATTTACAGCTGGGGACAACCTCAATAGACGACAACGTCTGGCACTGAAACAACTTAACAAAATGGAGAACCTCGTAATTAAATCCTCGGACAAAGGAGGTAACGTGGTCCTGTGGCCAACCCACATGTACGAACGGGAGGCCTTCAGGCAGCTAAGGAATCCAGACTGCTACCAGAAACTGACCTTTTAATCCCTTGATTGCATTCCAGGGTGACCTGGGTGGGATTTTACAAAAAGCAGCAGACACAGGAATAATCACCCCCAAAGAACAGAACTGTCTATTTATCAGTGATCCTACCATAGCAACGTTTTATATGTTGCCTAAGATCCACAAGAATGCGAAGGTTCCGCAAGGACGCCCGATAGTCTTAGGTAACAACAGCATGTGTGAGGCTGTCAGCAAACTAATTGATCATGTTTTGAGACCATTTGTTGACAGTCTACAGTCATATCTTAAGGATACCGGTGACCTGCTACGGAAAGTTGACGGTTTGCAACTGGATGAAGACATGATCCTGGTGACATGTGACGTTGAGTCACTCTATACGTCTATTCGCCATGATGACAGGATTCTGGCTGCAACATACTACCTGAAGACCTCGAATATACGAAGTGAGTATGCTGGGTTCATTCTCGACCTACTTGACTTCACTTTGCGACATAACTTCTTCATCTTCAAGGGGTCTTTCTACCTACAGCTCCAGGGAACCGCAATGGGGGCGTCTTGTGCGCCCTCCTATGCGAACCTTTTCCTGGGACTGTGGGAGAGAAATATCTTTCTAACGGATCCAATAAAACACGTCGAGAAGGTCCATATGTGGAGTCGTTATATCGACGATGTTCTCATGATTTGGCAGGGAAACATTGAGGATTTGAAAGATGATTGGCACTCCTCAATGAGAAGAACGTAAATATTAATCTTACGTATAAGATGGGCAGAACCAAGATGGATTTCTTGGATGTGGCTTTACATGTGGATAATGATGGCTTTATTCATACAGAAATTACCTATCAATTAGATTATTTAGAAGATTCCTTATCACATAGATTTATAGTATATTCATTTATTAAGTTAGTGACTTTTAAAATTACCTTTATTAATCGACGTGCGGGTATAGGTATGTGTATACCAACAGACAATGCTACAATTCAAAAGAATTATATATAAGTTACTTTTGATTGGGGAGTAGCGACCCCTCAACATTCAATGGTGACACAAAGATAGTCTAAATGCTTAATGGTTCGAGGAATGAAGACAGATACTAAGGTAGGGCAGGGCAGACAATTGCTTACCCTAGAGGCCCTAACGTCTGCTCAGCCCAGGGTCGCCCCCTGATGGTGGGAGTTCCCTGTCCCCGAACCTAAGGCTAACAAATCCCTTATTCATACAGATCTGTTTCGGAAGCCGACCGCTGTGAACAGTCTCCTCCGTGCCAACTTTTATCACCCAAGAAAATTACTAGACGGCATACCCGTTGGACAGTTCCTGAGATTGAAAAGAGTCTGCTCCAGGGATGAAGATTTTTAAAAACGGGCAGGCGATTTAACCAAGAGATTTAAAAATCGTGGATACAGTGACCGCTCGGTAAGAAAAGCGTATTTGCGAGCTAAACACTGCAAAAGAGAGAAACTGTTGGAAGATCACGGTAAACAAAAAGATGGTAGCAAAACGGTGAGATTTATTACATCGTATAACTCTGGCCATGAAGAACTTACCTCTATACTTGAGAAACATTGGAACATTCTACGGATGGATCACACCCTGCGGGGTTATTTACCACATCATCCCTCTCTTACCTTTAGACGTGAAAAGAACTTAAAGGACATGCTAGTCCATAGTCATTATGAAGGCAAGACCATGGGGAATCTATTTGGGTTCAAGGGTCCAAAATGGGGATGTCGTCCTTGTGGAAAATGCGTTGCATGCCCCAATATCATGCAAACAAACACCTTCACAGATTGTACTGGGCGGAAGAACTATGAGATCACCCACACAATTTTGTGTACAACAGTGGGGGTGATTTATGTCGCTACCTGTCCCTTCAATTTATCCTATGTAGGGATGACATTGAGACAATTGAGACGACGAACACGAGAACATGTACTTGGAATCTTGGGAGCGAAGGACGAAGATGACCCACAGAATCTAAAAACGGTCCCTCGGCACTTCAAGATCTATCATAATTGTGACGCCTCTCTCCTTAAGGTAAGGGGGATAGACAGGGTCCTGGTAGGGGGGAGGGGAGGCAATTTGAAAAAGGTCCTCGCTCAGAAAGAGGTTAAATGGATCTTTGAGCTAAATACGGTGATACCATCGGGCCTGAATGAGGCTTTAAGCTTCTCACCATTTTTGGGGTAGTCTAACAATATCTGTTGATCTTGCCCTATGTGAATGAATTCCTCTGTAGGTCTAAGTGGTGTGTATCTGTTTGACCTTTTTAATACACAGTTTTGTGTTTTTATTTTTTAATAAAGTTTTTTTTTGCATTATTAGGTTATTTTGGGTCGCAATTTTTTCGATGGCTGCATCAAATAGGATATATGTATATATATTGAATAACAGTGTCCGCTGACAAATTGTATACAATGGGAAGCATCAGCAAGGAGGATGCACAAATGGAGAATACACAGTGTTTCTGCAAATTACAGAGAAAAAATAATGGAAAGTGCAAGGGTCCTACCTGGACCTAATAGACACCTTCACAATTGTATTATGTTTGAGTAGGTACATGTGTGTACAGAGTACATCATCAATAAGGGTTATGATTTGAATTATTAAATATGTCTGGATAAGATATATTCACTTTTATTACTTTTATTATTATTTTTTCACGTTTTATTATTTTTATTATTATTATTTTTCTGCACTTATCACTTCTTTCTTCTTTGCACTCCCCAAGTCTCACCAATATAATAAGTCATAGATGTACATTAAATGTCTAAATACATACTGTGTATATTGTCTTGGTATCTACACCTGTTTTATTATATATTATTGTGTGATTCATGCACCTAATGTTATTTATATTATATGAATGAAATATCTATATAGGTGGGCCCCTGCCGCAAGATATATACATCTATGAGTATAAGAGGAACTTATGTTCAAATCTGAAGGCAGAGCACCGCTTGTGTTCCAGTGTGGAACGCACTGGGTATTCATCGTGCTCCTGTTATCCACTGTTGTTTTGGGCCAGGATGTGGGAGGGGACTGCGCTGGCTGGCTCAGAGAGCGATGCATTCCACGGTGGAACGCATACCGGATGTCCGGTTTTCGGATTCGGTCCCCTGTGGAGCGATCCTCCTAAGGCTACTTTCACACTAGCTCCGTTTGAAGGGTCTCAGAAGCGGCCCGGAATGCATCCGTACTGCCCTAATGCATTCTGAATGGATGCGGATCCGCTCAGAATGCATCAGTCTGGCAGCGTTCAGCCTCCGCTCCGCTCAGCAAGCGGACACCTGAACGCTGCCTGTGTCATGTTTTAGCTGAAGCACTATGCACTTTATGTATACTGACTGAGGTCTGTGACTGATTATCATTTTGCACAGCCTGGGATTTTTTATTGCAAAACTATATGTATTATAATGTAACAGACCTGTGGAGATCATCCTGTGTGATATAATGCTGCTTATGTATAGGGATTTCTATGTTTTATACAAGTTTATGTTCAACAAAAGATTTTATATTTCTATAATCTATGCTGTTCTGAGTCTAGTTTTGGGTTTATACGTGTAGTTGGTCTAGGACAGCAACAATACCGGGCGTTCATTCGCTTTGCGATTTGGGTATGGACATAAGTATTCAGACCCTTTGCTATGACACTTAAAATGTACTGTAGTTTTGAGGGACTTCAATTTCTCTTTATCATCTATGAGAAGTTTCTACACATTGATTTGGGTCCACCTTCGGTAAAGCCAGTTGATTGGACATGATTTGGAAAGACACATCACTGTCTGTACAGTGGTGGCCAAAAGTTTTGAGAATTACATAAATATTGGAAATTGGAAAAGTTGCTGCTTAAGTTTTTATAATAGCAATTTGCATATACTCCAGAATGTTATGAAGAGTGATCAGATGAATTGCATAGTCCTTCTTTGCCATGAAAATTAACTTAATCCCCAAAAAAACTTTCCACTGCATTTCATTGCTGTCATTAAAGGACCTGCTGAGATCATTTCAGCAATCGTCTTGTTAACTCAGGCGAGAATGTTGACGAGCACAAAGCTGGAGATCATTATGTCAGGCTGATTGGGTTAAAATGGCAGACTTGACATGTTAAAAGGAGGGTGATGCTTGAAATCATTGTTCTTCCATTGTTAACCATGGTGACCTGCAAAGAAACGCGTGCAGCCATCATTGCGTTGCATAAAAATGGCTTCACAGGCAAGGATATTGTGACTACTAAGATTGCACCTCAATCAACAATTTATAGGATCATCAAGAACTTCAAGGAAAGAGGTTCAATTCTTGTTAAGAAGGCTTCAGGGCATCCAAGAAAGTCCAGCAAGCGCCAGGATCGTCTCCTAAAGAGGATTCAGCTGCGGGATCGGAGTGCCACCAGTGCAGAGCTTGCTCAGGAATGGCAGCAGGCAGGTGGGAGCGCATCTGCACGCACAGTGAGGTGAAGACTTTTGGAAGATGGCCTGGTGTCAAGAAGGGCAGCAAAGAAGCCACTTCTCTCCAAAAAAAACATCAGGGACCGATTGATCTTCTGCAGAAAGTATGGTGAATGGACTGCTGAGGACTGGGACAAAGTCATATTCTCAGATGAAGCCTCTTTCCGATTGTTTGGGGCATCTGGAAAAAGGCTTGTCCAGAGAAGAAAAGGTGAGCGCTACCATCAGTCCTGTGTCATGCCAACAGTAAAGCATCCTGAGACCATTCATGTGTGGGGTTGCTTCTCATCCAAGGGAGTGGGCTCACTCACAATTTTGCCCAAAAACACAGCCATGAATAAAGAATGGTACCAAAACAGCAACTTCTTCCAACAATCCAACAACAGTTTGGTGAAGAACAATGCATTTTCCAGCATGATGGAGCACTGTGCCATAAGGCAAAAGTGATAACTAAGTGGCTCGGGACCAAAACGTTGACATTTTGGGTCCATGGCCTGGAAACTCCCCAGATCTTAATCCCATTGAGAACTTGTGGTCAATCCTCAAGAGGCGGGTGGACAACAAAAACCCACTAATTCTGACAAACTCCAAGAAGTGATTATGAAAGAATGGGTTGCTATCAGTCAGGAATTGGACCAGAAGTTGATTGAGAGCATGCCCAGTCGAATTGCAGAGGTCCTTAAAAAGAAGGGCCAACACTGCAAATACTGACTCTTTGCATAAATGTCATGTAATTGTCGATAAAATCCTTTGAAACGTATGAAGTGCGTGTAATTATATTTCACTACATCACAGAAACAAAGATCTAAAAGCAGTTTAGCAGCAAACTTTGTGAAAACTAATATTTGTGTCATTCTCAAAACTTTTGGCCACGACTGTATAAGTGCTCACAGCTGACAATACATATTAGAGCAAAAACTAAGTCATGAGGAGAAAAAACGGCCTTTATAGTTCAGAGACAGGATTGTATAGAGGTACAAAATGTACTAAAAAGTACACAAAAGTCTGCTGCACTGAAAGTTCACAAGAACACAGTGGCCTATTTAATTCTTAAAAGAAAAAAAGTTTGCAACAACCAGGACTCTTCTTAGAAGTATCTGGGCCACCAAACAAAGTAATCAGTGGAGAAGGGCCTTGGTAACAAAGATGACCATGAATCTAATGGTTACTCTTGTTGAGCTCCAAAGATCCTGTGTGCAGATGGGAGAAACTTCCAGGAGGTCAATCACCACTACAGCACTCCACCAATCTGAGTTTTAGGGCAGAGAAGTGATGGCAGCAACTTGCTGTGGGGGGTGCTTTTCAGCAGCTGGGAGGGTGACTAGTCAGAGTTGAGGGAAACCTGAATGGAGAAAAGTAAAGAAATATTCTTGTTGAAAACTTATCCACAGTGCTCTGGACCTCAGACTGAGATGAAGGTTTACTTTCCAACAAGACAGTGACCCTAAGCCCACAGCCATGACAACACAAGAGTGGCTTAGGAACAACTCTGTGAATGTCCTTGAGTGGACCAGCCACCAGACATAAACCCAATCAAACCTCTCTGGAGAGACCTGAAAATGGCAACACCAACAGTCCCCATCCAAACTGACAGAGCTTCCGAAGATCTGCAGAGACAGCAGATGGCAGATGTGCAAACCTTGTGGCTGAAGGCTGTAATCACTGACAAAGGTGTGTCAACTAAGTACTGAGCAGAGGGTCTGAATACTTATGTCAATGCAATATTTTGGTATTGTCTTTTCAATGAATTGGCAATGATTCCAAACATTCCATTTTCAGTTTGTTATTATAAGTTACTGGGGGGTAGAATGATGGGGAAATGTCATTTTGTTTGAACAAGGCTGCAACATAAAATTTGAAGAGTGAATTAAGACTTTCCAAATGAAATAGTGGATATGGATACAATCTGTTGAATGCTATGTATTTAACACACATGCAGCTATACAGATGTGTCCTCTCTTACCTGATCTCCAAATTGGAAGTGGTGTCAATTTTGTCCTGACAGCAAAACAACATCATATCGAGAGACTCTAACTAAACTCTAAAAAGCTGCAATGCACATTACAACCACTGGGCGGTGAGTGCTCCACATTTAGCTTATTGCTTAAGCAGCAGAGAAGCTAGCCTCAAATATGAGATATTTAGCGGCAGACCTAGCTAGATTTGGTGAGATCTATTGAGAATATTAAATGTGCGAAAGTGAAACACATGAAAATAAAGGAACACTAAATCCAGAATCCAAATACACTGCATATCCAAAAAAAAAAGTTGCCACTTCGATTTAACTAAGCAAATAGTTAGGAGCCTCCTATTGGATAATTACTGAATGAGCGATTATCTTTCAGCTGGCAATAAGTTATTTAACCCCAACTGGTGCAATGAGTTGCTTCTCATTTCTTAAACAACCATGTCAAAAGACACATCTTGTGGTCGTAGAAAAGATGTTAGTCTGTTTGAGAAGGGTCAAATCATTGGCAAGCATAAAGCAGAGAAAACATCTAAGGAGATTGCAGAAACTACTAAAATTAGGTTAAGAACTGTCCAACGCATTATTAAAAACTGGAAGGATAGTGGGGACTTACCGTATTTTTCGCTTTATAAGACGCACTTTTTTACCCCAAAAGAGGGGGGGGAAATGACAGTGCGTCTTATAAAACGATGGTTGACTTTTTTTTACAGGGCTGACAAGGATATATCGCCGGCCGCTATGCTGCACAGTGTGGCCGGCGATACATCAGTCACAGTGCGGGAAGGGAGGAGGGGCTGGAGGCAACTCACAGTGGGGCCCAGTGCAGTCACTGTAGTACACCGGGCCCCGCGCACAGAAGTCTCTTTGTATGTAAAATCTTTAATTAATCCTTTATACCATAAATCGCTCTCCTTTTGATAAACTTTACTAGCCTAATCGCCTGCATCAGTACTCCCAATGAATGTAGCGTGCGGTCCAGCTGGCGTGTGACTGACGTCACGCTCCTCCCACTTCATTAATGAAGCAGGAGCAGGATGAAGTCATGCGCCGGAGGGACCGCACGCTACATTCATAGCGAGTACTGTTCCAGGCGATTAGGCTAGTAAAGTTTATCAAAAAGAGATCGATTTACGGTGCATTATCCATAGATCCCCCCCATAACAGTGCATCATCCACAGATTCCCCCCCATAACAGTGCATTATCCATAGATCCCCCCCATAACAGTGCGTCATCCACAGAGCCCCATAACAGTGTCATCCCCAGACCATTAGTTCAAAATCCACCAAAAGCTCACCTTTTGGTTCAAAATATTTTTTTTCTTATTTTCCTCCTCAAAAACCTAGGTGCGTTTTATAAAGCGAAAAATACAGTATATAGATTCAAGGAAGAAATGTGGCGGGAAAAAAATCCTGAATGATCATGATCCACGATCACTTAAACGTTTGGTGAAATCACATCAAAGAAAAACAACAGTAGAACTCAGGGCTATGTTTAATAGTGAAAGTAAGAGCATTTCCACACGCACAATGTGAAGGGAACTCAAAAGATTGGGACTGAACAGCTGTGTAGCCGTAAGAAAACCACTAATCAGTGAGGCAAACTAGAGAAAAAGGCTTCAATTTGCTAGAGAGCATAAAGATTGGACTCTGGAGCAATGGAAGAAGGTCATGTGGTCTGAGTCCAGATTTACCCTGTTCCAGAGTGATGGGCGCATCAGGGTGAGAAGAGAGGCAAATTAAGTGATGCACCCATCATGCCTAGTGCCTACTGTACAAGCCTGTGGGGCAGTGCTATGATCTGGGGTTGCTGCAGTTGGTCGGATCTAGGTTCAGCAACAGTATGTGCTCCAAGAATGAGGTCAGCTGACTACCTGAACATACTGAATGACCAGGTTATTTCATCAATGGATTTTTTCTTCCCTGATGGCACGGGAATATTCGAAGATGACAATGCCAGGATTCATCGGGCTCAAATTGTGAAAGTAGTTCAGGAATGCATGCCGTAATCAAAGATAGAGGCGGTCCAACAAAATATTAGAGTGTGTGACTATTTTTTTTTTTTTTTTTTGGTGGCGACTATTTATTGGACAGGCAGTGTATCATGTGTGATACTGCCTGCTTAGTTGTGTATCTAATCATATCATGTGTGATATTGTCTGCTCAGACACATATCTAATCATATGATGTGTGATACTTTCTGCTTTGTTGTGTATCTAAACCTATCATGTGTGATACTGCCTGCTGAGCTGTGTATCTAATCCTATGTGATACTGTCTGCTAAGATGCGTATCTAATCCCATTATGTGTGATACTGCCTGCTGAGCTGCGTATCTAATCCTATTATGTGTGATACAGTGGCTCATTTTACATTCCCAGGTTTTTCTGTCTCTATCATTCTTACAATCCCGTCTAGAGAGGAAGGTTTTATGTTAAGGAACAGATATGAGCAGGAGGTCAGATGGAGGGAGAGATAAGAAGTTCCTTGCTGGGTGCAGGGGTTTTCGGCAGTGCAGGAAAATAGGGGTAATAGTTGTGGAAAACAGAAACATTGTTTGCAGTGTATATTTCATTAGTTACAATTCTGGCATAATTAGATTTTGTGCACTTAGGAAGTTTGCTTTTTGGATGAAAACCATTGTCTCAGAAGAACTAAAGCCTTACATTTACACTTCTAGGTGTGAACAAAAGAGGAGGGGCTGGATTTAACTTACTCAGGGACTAATCAAAGAAAAGCTGGATACAATGGTTAATAGTCAGAGCAAACAAACAGCTAATATAGAGACGGGGCCTGGAGACGGGAACCTTGACATAAGCAGTAAATATGAGGCCTGGACACTTAGATGATGGGAAATTTGTGAGAACCTATAATGCTAAATGCTAACATACCAGGGATAAACACAGCCGATTTTCAGCCAAAGCCAGAAGTATAAATCCTTCCTTTACTGTATATTTCTAATTCCTTTCCAATCCATTTATGTAGGCAGGTCTGCTTCAAATCCTCAACCAAAAAACTTTGTGTATTTAGCCTTAGTGCATTCACATGACCATATTTTTGGTCTGCATCCAATTCACATTTTTTGAGGACCCATTCATTTCAATGGGGGCAAAAAAGATGTGGACAACATCATGTGCTGCCTGCATATGAATGTCTGTCTGTTCTGTGGCCCCCCCAAGAATATAGTACCTGTCCTATTCTTGTATGTTTTGCAGGGGGAATTCTCCATTGGCAATACAGGGTGGTCAATATATATTTATTGGCAAAGCACGCAATATGAGGAGGGAGGTCGAAAGAGGATTATATACTAGCACTACTGGTGGAATTGGAGGAGCATTAAACACTGGAGCCATTAAATAAATATATATATATATATATATATATATATAAAATAACAAATACCGCAGCAGCACAGTCAGACTGTGTGCACTGGGTGCAATTCCTCACAGAGGTCGGCTTCTCCTCCACGATATGTTCTTTCCAAAGAACGAGGCAGTTCTGCCTCGTTCTTTGGAAAGTGTGTGTGTGTATATGTATATATATATAGAAAATCAGATGTATCCTGTAATTACGAGGCCCCTCCTGTACCGAAATTGCGTAACACCTTGTCAAGGAAAATAGCAATGTGGCTGAAAATAGAGTCTGACCCCACCACAATTGGACGTCCAGGAGGATATATCAAAGATTTATGCATTTTAGGTAACACATATATTACCAGGGTAACCGGATGCGCCACTGTAAGATAGTCTGCGAGGTCAGAGTCAATTATTCCAGCCACCACTGCATCAGATAGACATTGTTTAATAACCTATTAAATATTAAACTTAGAATCAGTATAGATAGCCTCGTACACATTGGAATAATTGAGTTGCCTCAATATTTCCGCAACATATTTCCGTGTCCATAAATAGAGTTGAGCGGACACCTGGATGTTCGGGTTCGACGGGTTCGGCTGAACTTCACAAATAACTTTGGAGCACTAAAATGGCTCTAAAAAAGTCATGGAAAGGGCTAGAGGGCTGCAAATGGAAGCAAAATGTGGTTAAGAGCATGGCAAGTGCTCTGCAAACAAATGTGGATAGGGAAATGACTTAAAATAACATAAAATACGTAAAAATAAAAAATAATAATCTTGATCTAGGAGGAGGAGGTTGAGGAGGCGGTGAAAGCGGCGGTGGTGGAGGAGGAGGTAGCCAACACTGGTTTTATATATATATATTTTTTTTTTTGTTCAAATTTGGGTAGACCCAAAGATAACGTGCACTGGAGTACAACAATGGCTGGGTGAGGCCGGTATACATGTCTATTCTGCACAAGGTACGGACAAGTCCTGTGGGATCCCTGCCTGGTTCATTTTAATGAACGTTAGCTTGTCCACATTGGCTGTGGACAGGCTGCTGCGTTTCTCTTTGATAACCCCCTTCTGCCGTGCTAAACACACGTTCAGACAATACGCTGGCTGCAGGGCAAGGCGTAAAGGGCAAGCTCAGGCCATGTGCCCAATTTGGAGACCCAGAAGTTGGAGGGGGCAGACCCATCAGTCAGTACGTGTAGGCCGGAGAGGGAGCCTGAGAAAGGGATACCACATGCAAGGGAGGTCAATGGAGGAAATGTGATCGAATGGAAATGTGGGACAAGTTATAAAAGCGGAAGAATCGAATGAAAGGAGGGGACGCACGGCAATTACCCACTCCCGACTTGGGGAGGTAATGACGATAAATAACAATAAAGGACTCTTAAGATGCCCTGTTATTGGAATGATTAATTAAAAATTACAGGGAATGTCACTGCGGTATTTTGGATTAGGAAACGTTAGAACTTTTGATGTTCTTTTATGCGCCTACCATGGTGATCACATGTAACAGGGAATCAGGCTTCCAGGCCGGAGAGGGAGCCTAAGAAATGGATACCACATCCAAGTGAGGTCAATGGATGAAATGTGATTGAGCGGAAATGTGGGACAAGTTATTCAAGCGGAAGGATCGAATGAAAGGAGGGGGCGCGCGTCAATTAAAGACAAATTTTTGAAATTTAAGTCCCTGTCACCTATGCCGAGCAGGGGTTTTTCATCGGCAAAAATGGGTTAATGTCACCCACCAATGGAACAGACAATTTTTTTAAATTTCGGTCCCTGTCAACTATGCAGAGCAGGGGTTTATTCACAGCAAAAATGGTAAAATGTCACCCAAGAATGTAACAGATGCTTTTGCACCCTGCTCCCTTTTTTGCTGTGCTGGTGCTTCTGTGCGACCACCGCCTCTTCCTCCGAATTAGATAGGTCACTCACATGACCTTGATTCCATGTTGGGTCGAGGACCTCATCGTCCTCCACATCATCTTCCACCCAGTCTTCACCCCTGCCCTCCTTGTCGGTCTGCAGAAAGCCACAGCAGTTGGCTCCTGTGTTTCGTCATCATCTGACACGTGCTGCGGTGGTCCTCCCATGTTCTCATCCTGAAACATAAGTGGTTGGGCATCGGTGCACTAAATCTCTTCCACTTCTGGGGCAGGGCTAGGTGGATGGCCCTGGGAAACCCTGCTAGCAAAATGGGTGTTTTTTTTAAAACCAGAATATAACAGCAGTATTTAACGCTTGTACTGGACTGTCACAAATGCAGTGCAGGGTGCATATGTACTTTTTAGCAAAAAAATTATAATTTGTCCCCACAGAATCTAACAGATGGATTTACTTGGATTGTACATTACAGAAAAAAATGTGAATATGTCACCCCCTGGGTCCCTGAACTCACAGAACGATTCCCCATATTATTTTGCCTTCTCCTGGCACATATGCAGTGCAGGTGCACTTAAAAAATGGTTATATGTTGCCCACTGAACTTAAATTATTGCCCCTGGCAATTAATGACAAATACTTACAACGACACATGATTAAAGACAATAATCTAAGACAAGTAAAGCAGCAATACAGGTGGTGTTGTGAGAAGTAGCTCACGTGCTGACTGGCAAGGTATAAGATCCCAATATCTAAACTTGCTCAGCACAAGGGCAAATGAGCAATAACATATAGTAATATATATACCAATAATCACCTGAAACCTATCTCATAAACCCAAATGCCCTGTATGCAAAAAATCCACACAAGGTACCAATAGGAAACCATCAATGGATATACAAACTACAGGCAGCTAAAATGGAAGAGGGACAGAAAATACCCGGGAAGTGGTAAAATACAGGGATCCAACCTCCAGTCAGCTGTGAGCACACCCCGACGTACGTTTTGCTCCGCTTTTTTCAAGGGGCGTATCTGGTTTAAACACTCAGCCACATTATATACCCAGAAGCTAATTCAATATATGGGACACCTGTGGATGAATATACTTCCTTATATTACTTTTAAACCTTTGCCCCTCTAATTTAAAACTGTGTCCTCTTGTGGTAGTTTTTCTTCTTATAAATATGCTCTCCTCCTTTACCGAGTTGATTCCCTTTATGTATTTAAAAGTTTCTATCATATCCCCTCTGTCTCTTCTTTCTTCCAATCTATACATGTTAAGGTCCTTTAACCTTTCCTGGTAAGTTTTATCCTGCAATCCATGTACCAGTTTAGTAGCTCTTCTCTGAACCTATCATCATCATCATCGCAGCCTCATGACCGCGAGTGGCCATCCCCCAATGCTGCGTCACTGGTTACTGGGTAACTAATCTCACGAGACTACGCACGGGACAGCCTCACTCGACCATGGTCACGTGACCACGACGTCACACAGCGGCACGTCGCGCGAGAACTCTCTCAAGTACTTGAATCGCGCAAAACTACGCTTGAAACAGTTTCACACGGACACGACCGTGACGTCACCCAGCAAGTCACCGAACCATCTCTCCCCAGAGAAACGGGATCTCAGCCACATAGGTATAGTATTATAAATACATTGTAAAAAAAGGGGAGGAGTTAACAAAATCAACATGTGATACAATGGTAGTATATCTTAAATAGTAAAATACTTTATAAATCATGCTAGATACACAGCATACTAACAAATACATTTTCCCTGGATAACCAAACGTCAGAGGACATCAGTACTCATATGTAATAACTTCTGATGATACATTATAAGGTGCTCTAGTGTAATATACATATATAAATAAACAAATATAAATTCATTGTGAGCCATATAAATGCTTAATGCTTCTATATTAAAATAAAATAAAAACAACCTAAACTAATTGTGCTCCAAAAAAGTGCAAGTGCAGTGACATGCAGTGTAAAAGAAAACCGTGTAGAAATAAGCCATTACCCATAATACAAAATATAAAAAAACAGGCAGCACTCCAAGAAATTCAAAAATATAAAACCTTTTATTCACCTATGTGGTACAGCGACCTTTTGGCCATGTACATTACATTATATGTGCTAAACAAGGAGCAGGTGAAGGATTAAGGTACACTAACCAGACAACGGGCGACCGCATGTACAAACACCTGATGTCTGGTTAGTGTACCTTAACCCCTTAGTGACCAAGCCTGTTTGGGCCTTTAAGACCAAGCGTTTTTCTTCCTTTTTTCATGGTCTCGTTCCAAGAGCTATAACTTTTTTTATTTTTTCGTCTATATAGCTTTATGAGGGCTTGTTTTTTATGGCGCTATTTTGGGGTACACATAACTTTCTGATTAACTTTTATTAACTCTTTCTGGGAGGGAGATTTACATTATAAATTTTACGGTGTTCATTTTTCGGTACAAATAACATAATATCTTTATTCTCTGGGTCAGTTTGATTACAGTGATACTAAATACTTATATTTTTTTTTTACGTTTTACTACTTTTTTTGCAATAAAACCCCTTAACCCAAAAAATTATTTTGCATTGCCACTTCACAAGACCCATAACTTTTTTGTTCTCTATGGAGTTGTGTGAGGGCTTGATTTTTGACGGACGACTTGTATTTTTCATTAGTATCATTTTAGAGTAAATGCCGCTTTTTGATCGCTTGTTATGTTTTTTTCGGTGGAAACTAAGAATAAATTAGAAATTATGTCATTATTTTATTTTTACGGCGTTCACCATAGGGGATTATTTATGTAGTCCGGGTCGTTACGGACGCGGCAATACCAAACATATGGGGGATATTTTCTTTTTGCAATTTTTTTCATTGAAAAGCGTATTTTCAATGAAAAAAAAAAGCATATTTTTTTATTATTTTATAAATGTGTATTTTTTTTTCAATTTTTTTACTAATTGATAGTCCCACAAGGGGACTATAATATACAGTATTTTGATTGATTTTAAAATGTAATGCATTACTTTTCAATAGCAATGCTATTCAAACATTGGCCAGCAGGCTGCACCAGAGAGGCACAGCCTGCTGGACATAACTGAAGACAGGCTTGGGGCCCTGATCGGAAGCAAGGCAAGCTTCCCAACCCATCAGCACCCCGCGATCGCATTTTCGGGGTGCTGATGGGAGACAGAGGGAGTCCCCTCCCTCTGTCACCACTTTACATGCAGCGGGCGCCATTGCGCCCGGCATGTAAAGGGTTAAACAGCCCGGATCGGCACTCCTGCCAGTCTGGGCTGTTAGAGCAGGGCCCCGGCTCTCATGTGAGAGCCGGATCCGCGCTCCCTGCTGCACGGGGGAGCCGTGCAGCGCTTAGACTGGGCCGCTGTAAAAACGTGGCGGCCCAGCCTAAGGCCCCTTAGTGAGCGCCATAAAAAGGCGTATGGGTGGTCAATAAGGGGTTAATCCTTCACCTGCTCCTTGCTTAGCACATATAATGTGATGCACATGGCACTTTAGTTCTTGCACCTGAAACATATTCAGTATTGATTAGGATTATTAACTTTTCTATGGTTGGTTTATATTTATAATAAGTTTTGTAATAATTATTTTATCTATTATGTTCAAGTCACGTTTGAAATAATGTCTATTCTTTTTTGCACAGATTTATGATGCACTGTATGAATTTTGATCTTTTTGATTAATTATGCAATCATGATGTACAATTGGCACTTATTGTTGTTTTAGCATATATATGGTATCACTTTGTTTCAGTCATTTGCTTGAGAAAGGCTTTATTGTTGAGCCGAAACGTTGCTGAACAACATGGGTGAATAAAAAGTTTTATATTTTTTTTTATTTCTTGGAGTGCTGCCCGTTTTTATATATATATATATATATATATATACATACACACACACACACACACACAGACAGACACTTCAGGGGGCATTATAATACAGTACAGGGGAGTTATAACTGCAGAGGGCATTAGAACTACAAGGGGACCTGCAGGGGCAGCATTATAAATACTGAGGGCACTAAAGTGATATTATTACTTAGGAATCATTGCGTTGCTCATTATTGAAGGAGACCGCTGCTATTACATGTAGCTATATCCTTCATACTACTAGGAGGCAGGAAGTATCACACTAGTGATGAGCGGCAGGGGCATATTTGTATTCTCGATATTTTGCAAATTTTTTGTTGGATATTCGTTATAGTCAGGAATATTTGCGAATATTCTAAAAACGAATATATAGCACTATATTCTATATAGTGCTATATATTAGTTTTTTTAGAATATTCATCTTTTTTTCTACCTGTACAGTTGTTCCATTTCTGCATACTCCTCCCCGACAAGCGTGCCAGTCACCATGGGAACTCCTGGTGGTTAGAATATACCATCAGATCTGAATTTTCACGATCTCAGTGAGATTGTGAAAACTCAGATCCGATGGTATGTTCTAACCATCAGGCATTCCCATGGTGACGGGAACGCTTGTCGGGGAGTAGTATGCCGGAACAACTGTACAGGATAAAAAATATTCTAAAAAAACCAAATATGTTCGCTATAGTGCTATATATTCGTTTTTTATAATATTCGTAATTTTTTTTTTCCATCCTAAGTCATCATGATTCCTCCCTGCTTAAGTTGCTTGTGGGCCAATGACTCATTGGCCCAAAAGCAAGAAGCAGGGAGGAATCATGTGTTCAGATGGAAAAAATTACGAATATTCGTTATAACTAATATATAGCACTATATTCAAAATATTTGCAAATTCTCGAAGTTGCAATATTCTCGAATAATATTCGCTATTCGAATATTCACGCTCAACACTATATCACACATGATAAGATTAGATACACAACTCAGCAGACAGTGTCAAACACAAAATACTTAGACACACGACTCTGCAGACAGTATCACACATGGTAGGATTAGATACCCAACTCTGCAAACAATATCACACATGATAGGATTAGATACACAGCTCAGCAGACAGTATCACACAGAATAGGATTAGATACACAGCTCAGCAGGCAGTATCACACATGATAGGATTAGATACACAGCTCAGCAGACAGTATAAAACACAATAGGCTTAGACACATGACTCTGCAGACAGTATCACACATGGTAGGATTAGATACACAGCTGAGCAAGCAGTATCACACATGATAGGATTAGATATGCAGCTCAGCAAACAGTATCAAACACAATAGGCTTAGACACACAACTATGTAGACAGTATCACACATGATATGATTAGATACACAGCTCAGCAGAGTGTATCACACAGGGTTAGATTAGATACACAACGCTCAGCAGACATTATTACACGATATGATTAGATACACAACTCAACAGGCAGTATCACACATAATAGGATTAGATACACAGCTCTGCAGACAGTATCTCACATGATAGTGTAATGATCGGCGTCACGCAAAGGGAGGGAAATGGGAAGGCCCTGTCGGAGGGAGAGGGAAAGGTGGTGACCCCTGACTCACCTTGAGGCTGGCACCTGACTGCCCTGACGTCCCTAGACGGGTTCCTCACCCGTACGCCGATCACGTGCCTAAACCCTGGCTTTCCCTAAGATGAGCCCTATGTAGTGAACGGGGCGGTGGGATCACTAGTCCGCACCACTGACACTAAAAGGAAAACACAAAGGAGAGGACAGACAACACAGACAAAACATATAATCCCAGGTGGGCGACCACAGCAGACAACAAAAGCCCAACAGGGATCCGGAGGGTAATGTTCTGGAACAACAACCAGGGAACACAGCTACACAGCTCCAGTGGGTCAGTATAGAAGTCCAGGCAGGAAGCTCTATATCTGGCAACCAGATAAGTGAAAGATGGAAATATAAGGAGGTTGGGATTGCTGGACAAGAAACAGCTGAGGAGGAGAAGCTACGGATCCCTGAGTGAGCCAAAAAGGATTGCAAGGCAAACCCAGAAAGCTACCATTAAGAAACAGTACTGTCTTTAGACATAGAGTGCGCAGCCACCTGCTGCGACTTCCTGACCCCGGGTATAACGGAGTCAGATGTGGCTCTTGACACCCTCGTGACAGTACCCCCCCTTCCACGAGGGGCCTCCAGACACTCAGGACTAGGTCTCTCAGGATGAGAGGCATGAAAAACCCGAACTAACCTGTCGGCGTTTACTTCAGACGCTGGAACCCACATTCTTTCCTCGGGACCGTAACCCCTCCAATGCACCAGATATTGAAGAGAGCGGCGGACCCGACGAGAATCAACAATTTTGGATATTTGAAACTCTAGATTACCATCCACAATAACAGGAGGGGGTGGCAGCGGTGATGGTTCTAGAGGTGGAACATACTTTTTGAGTAACGACTTATGGAAGACGTTATGAATTTTAAAAGTCTGAGGTAGCTCCAGGCGAAAAGCCACGGGGTTAATGATGGCTACTATTTTGTAAGGACCAATAAACCTAGTACCCAGTTTCCAAGAGGGAACCTTTAATTTAATATTCCAAGTAGATAACCACACAGTCATTCACTCCTAGGTCCGGACCTGGCGACCGTTTTTTATCAGCCATGCATTTATATTTACCTCCCATATTTTTCAAATTAGCTTGCACTTTCTGCCATACAGATGAAAGAGATGACGAAAACCGTTCCTCTTCGGGAACCCCAGAAGACCCCCCCTCTTTGAAAGTACAGAATTGGGGATGAAAACCATATGCACCAAGAAATGGTGACTTGCCAGTAGATTCCTGACGACGATTATTTATGGCAAACTCGGCTAACGGTAAATATGATGACCACACCTCTTGGTTTTCAGACATAAAACATCTTAGGCTACTTTCACACTAGCGTTCAGGGCTCCGCTTGTGAGTTCCGTTTGAAGGCTCTCACAAGCGGCCCCGAACGGATCCGTCCAGCCCTAATGCATTCTGAGTGGATGCGGATCCGCTCAGAATGCATCAGTCTGGCACCGTTTGTCCTCCGCTCCGCTCAGTGAGCGGACACCTGAACGCTGCTTGCAGCGTTCGGGTGTCCGCCTGGCCGTGCGGAGGCAAACGGATCCGTCCAGACTTACAATGTAAGTCAATGGGGACAGATCCGTTTGAAGTTGACACAGTATGGCTCAATTTTCAAACGGATCCGTCCCCCATTGACTTTCAATGTAAAGTCAAAACGGATCTGTTTGCATTATCATGAAAAAAAAAATAATAATAATTTTTTATTTTTTTTTGTTCATGGTAATGCAAACGGATCCGTTCTGAACGGATCTAAGCGTTTGCATTATAGGTGCGGATCCGTCTGTGCAGATACCAGATGGATCCGCACCTAACGCAGGTGTGAAAGTAGCCTTAGATATGTCTCAAGGTTTTGGTTGGTACGCTCAGTCTGTCCATTCGACTGAGGATGGAAAGCTGAGGAAAAGGACAAGTGTACCCCCAAACGGGAACAAAAAGCTTTCCAAAATTTAGAAATAAATTGGGTTCCCCGATCCGAAACAACATCGGAAGGGACCCCGTGAAGCTTCACGATTTCACTGATGAATACCTGAGCAAGAGTCTTAGCATTAGGTAGTGCGGGTAACGCAATGAAGTGTACCATTTTGCTAAACCTGTCCACTACTACCAAGATAACGGTTTTACCCGCAGACAAAGGTAAGTCAGTGATAAAATCTATTGACAGATGTGTCCATGGCCTATTGGGAATGACAAGTGGCAATAAAGACCCTGCAGGACGTGTATGAGAGACTTTCGAGCGCGCACAAGTAGAACAAGAAGACACAAAATCCATTACATCCTGACGCAATCTTGGCCACCAAAAACGACGAGACAATAGCTCCAAGGTTGCTTTACTACCCGGGTGCCCAGCAAGTGCCGAATTATGATGTTCCTTTAATAACTCGAGACGCAGGTTTAACGGTACAAACAATTTATCTGAGGGGCAAGAGACCGGGGCGTCCCCCTGGGCCTCTAACACCTTCTCCTCCAGAACAGAGTGTACCGCAGAGACAACCACTCCTCTTTGTAGAATGGGTACCGGATCACTCACATTACCCCCTCCAGGGAAACAACGAGATAATGCATCTGCCTTGGTATTTTTTGCCCCAGGACGATAGGTAATAACAAAGTTAAACCTGGTAAAAAATAGCGACCACCTAGCTTGTCTAGGGGTGAAACGCTTAGCTGATTCGAGGTACAGAAGGTTTTTGTGGTCCGTAATCACAGTGACGGGGTGGATTGCCCCCTCTAAAAAGTGACGCCACTTTCCAAACGCTAGTTTAATAGCTAATAGTTCCCTACTGCCAATATCATAGTTCTTCTCTGCTGCAGATAGTTTTTTAGAAAAGAAAGCACAAGGACGCCATTTGCCAGGAGACGGACCCTGAGACAGCACAGCCCCCACTCCCACCTCTGACGCATCTACTTCAACAATAAAAGGCTGGGAGACATCAGGTTGGATTAGTACAGGTGCCGAGGTAAACCTCTCTTTTAGAGAGGAAAAAGCTATTTTAGCGGCGTCAGACCATTTAGAAAAATCAGTCCCCTTCCTAGTCATGTCAGTAAGGGGTTTTACAATCACCGAATAATTTTTAATGAATTTTCTATAGAAATTTGCGAAGCCCAAGAACCGTTGCAGTGCTTTGATGTTCTCAGGAAGATCCCAATCTAAAATTGCCTTGACCTTCCTAGGATCCATATGGAAACCTGAAGCAGATAATAAATAACCTAGGAACTGTATTTCCTGAATGGCGAAGACACACTTTTCAATTTTAGCATATAATTTATTCGTCCGTAGGACCTGCAGTACCTGTCTGACATGCACCTCATGTGTTTTCAGATCAGACAAATAAATTAAAATATCATCTAGGTATATCACCACAAACCTGCCGATAAGATGACTAAAAATGTAATTAATGAAATGTTGGAAGACAGCAGGAGCATTGGTCAGACCGAAAGGCATGACTAGATTTTCATAATGCCCCTCAGGGGTGTTAAAAGCTGTCTTCCACTAATCCCCTTCCTTGATACGAATCAGATTGTAGGCCCCCCTAAGATCAAGTTTGGAGAACCACCTAGCACCTGCAATCTGATTAAACAGGTCAGGAATGAGAGGAAGAGGGTATGGGTCTTGGATGGTTATCCGGTTTAATTCGCGAAAATCTAGGCAAGGACGCAGGCCCCCATCTTTCTTTTTAACGAAGAAAAACCCTGCAGCCACGAGTGAAGAAGAGGGTCTGATGTGTCCCTTAGCCAAGCTCTCGGAGATATAATCTTTCATGGCTTGTCTCTCCGGACCCGAAAGATTATATAACCTGGTCCTGGGTAATTTTACACCGGGAATCAGGTTAACCGGGCAATCATAAGGACGGTGAGGTGGTAACTTCTGGCAACCCTTTTCAGAAAAAGCGTCCTCAAAGTCCGAAACAAATGTAGGTAGGGTAGCTATGGAGGCGACTAAGCAATTGCTATTTAAGCAATTTTCTCTGCAATGCTCACTCCACTCCGATATCTCCCTGGCCTGCCAATCCACCACTGGATTGTGCGCTACCAACCAAGGAAGACCAAACACCACAGGAGTGGGAAGCCCCTCCAGAACATAACATGAAAGCCACTCGTTATGGATGGTCCCCTACCCGAAGGTGTAAGTTATGGACAATGTGAGTGAGGTTTCTCTGAGAAAGAGGAGCAGAATCAATAGCGAATATGGGAATAGCTCTCTGTAGCGTACAGAGAGACAAACCCATAGTGTGGGCAAAATGGGCATCTATCAAATATACTCCTGCTCCACTGTCTAGAAAAAAAGAAATAGTCTCCGTCTTAACACCAAAAACAACAACCGCTGGCAACACAAATTGCGATGTTCGTATGGAGGAAACGTATACCCCCCGGCTGACATCCTCCACACAGCCTGGGGTTAGTAGTTTTCCGACGGTCTTTTGTTTTTGAGAAAGGAAGGACAGACATTAATAAAATGACCCCTCTCCCCACAGAAAAAACAAACCCCACGCCTACGGCGGGCCTCAGGAGGACGTACCTGACGAGTAGTTCCTCCTAGCTGCATAGGCTCGTCTAAGTCCGTACAAACTAACTGCTGCTTGGGAGGGGTTACCAATTGCTCCGGATTTTTCAATCTGTCCCTAAGACGTCTATCTATTCTGATAGAAAGGGACATAACCGCATCAAGGGAAAAGAGAGTCTCATACAGCGCAAGGGCATCCTTAATCCTTTCGGATAACCCAGAGCAGAAATGACTCCTGAGAGCCAGGTCGTTCCACTGGGTATCTGTAGCCCACCTACGGAACTCTGAGCAATACTTCTCTACTGGCCGCTCTCCCTGTAGGAGTCTCCGTCATTTTGATTCAGCCAGTGCGACTCGGTCAGGGTCATCATATATGAGACCCAAGGCCCCAAAAAATTCATCCAATGACCGGAGAGCCTGGGAATCAGTGGGTAAAGAGAACGCCCAGGATTGCGGGTCCCCCTGAAGCAGGGAAATAACAACCCCCACCCGCTGTTCTTCATTACCAGAGGAGTAAGGGCGCAGTTTAAAATATAATTTACAGGCCTCACGGAACGTCACAAATTTGTCCCTTCCCCCAGAAAATCTGACAGGAAGAGCAACCTTGGGTTCCGCAACAACCTGGTTACCTGTAGCAACCGCTGGGCTTGCGGTCTGTAGCAATTGCTGCTGTTGCTGGAGGACCGACGCCTTCAATCCTGCCACCTCCAAAGACAGGCCTTGAAGTTGCTTTGACAAAGCAGTAATTGGATCCATACTGGATTCTAAGTAGGTATTTTTTTTACCTACACAAAATAAGGGCCAGATATAATGTAATGACCGGCGTCACGCAAAGGGATGGAAATGGGAAGGCCCTGTCCAAGGGAGAGGGAAAGGTGGTGACCCCTGACTCACCTTGAGGCTGGCACCTGACTGCCCTGACGTCCCTAGACGGGTTCCTCACCCGTACGCCGATCACGTGCCTAAACCCTGGCTTTCCCTAAGATGAGCCCTATGTAGTGAACGGGGCGGTGGGATCACTAGTCCGCACCACTGACACTAAAAGGAAAACACAAAGGAGAGGACAGACAATACAGACAAAACATATAATCCCAGGTGGGCGACCACAGCAGACAACAAAAGCCCAACAGGGATCCGGAGGGTAACGTTCTGGAACAACAACCAGGGAACACAGCTACACAGCTCCAGTGGGTCAGTATAGAAGTCCAGGCAGCAAGCTCTATATCTGGCAACCAGAGAAGTGAGAGATGGGAATATAAGGAGGTTGGGATTGCTGGACAAGAAACAGCTGAGGAGGAGAAGCTACGGATCCCTGAGTGAGCCAAAAAGGATTGCAAGTCAAACCCAGAAAGCTACCATTAAGAAACAGTACTGTCTTTAGACATAGAGCGCGCAGCCACCCGCTGCGACTTCCTGACCCCGGGTATAATGGAGTCAGACATGGCTCTTGACACCCTCGTGACAGATAGAATTAGATACACAGCTCAGCAGACAATCAGTATTTTAAATGTCATCAATTGCAGTATATACTGACACCCAATGTTTATGAATTGTATTATGTGCATTTGTAACATTTAATGGGACTGTTAAAAGTGTAATAATCTCTGCATAATACTGTGGTTGGTATGTGTTATTTTGAATATAATAAACATAATGCTAGACTAGCACTGTATACTGACACCAAGTGTATCTAAATCATAGTATATGGCATATAGAGTTGTAGTGAACAATGGCACAGGTCAAAATATATGGTAATCTTTGCACAGGAAAAAAAAAAGAGCATCCTTTGGAGGGATTTGTTTAATGTATACAATATATTTTTTATATATTAAATGTAAGACAAAGACCTGATGTGAACCAGGCCAAATTTCACAATTTTAATTCCATTTCCAGGTCTTTACCTTAAGCTCAGGTATTTAGGTAGTAGTAACACAATGCGCCACCTGCTGTCTGAACATTGTATAGCTAGTAACACAAAGCGTCACCTGCTGTTTGATCGTTGTATTGCAATTTATCCAATTTAGATATAATTTCATTTCATGACACACATACATCTCAGGTCATGGACACATCTGTACATTGAGCAATTCTACTTTTGTCCAATTAAAAATCTACTTTGTATTTCAATGGTGTAGTATGATACGTTTATGTGTAGGTTTATATCAAATATTAGTCACTGGAAAAATTTGCCTACTTAAAACTTAACTTTTATAATTACTTTCTAAAAATAAGTCCCACAAAAAGATAATTCATATAGATGACTGTAATAACTGCATAGGTTATCTGGAAAATTATATAGATACAGATACAGAGCACCACATTCAACATGCAACAGATGTAAGTCTTGACATTGTATTTTTAGCCACTCACGGTTATGATGAAAATTCTATTCAAGCTGATGTGGTGGCTCTGGCTCTTGAAAAAAGAGGCGTCTCTGATTCCATTTGTGTTTTTCACCTTGTCTGTGGAACTTGATTGCTGAATCATCTGCTGTAGACAGGGTCCAAAGATCTTAGATATGGAAGTATTTCCAAGATATCGTTAACCCCTCTTTTTAAGAAATATAGGTAGGGTATTGGGATAATTGTCCCTACTTGGTCTGTTTAGCCCTGCCTAAAAGCGGAGAGATCCCCCGCCTAGATGCGGAAGAATCACCCCCAAGGGAGCGACCCCACTTATCGATGGCTAAAGGTACTCCCAGGTGATTCTTATATTTTCCAGATATACCATCTCATCCCAATGCATTTCCTCTGTCAAAATATCTGACAGATTCATCAGGGGATAAAGTTGATAAATTTACAGCTTAATAGCTGACCCAGAGCCACCACATCAGCCTGAATAGAATTTTCATCATAACCGTGAGTGGCTAAAAATATAATGTCAAGATTTACATCTGTTGCATGTTGAATGTGGTGCCCTGTATCTGTATCTATATAATTTTCCAGATAACCTATGCAGTTATTACAGTCATCTATATGAATTGTCTTTTTGTGGGACTTATTTTTAGAAAGTAATTATAAAAGTTAAGTTTTAAGTAGGCAAATTTTTCCAGTGACTAAAAATCTACTTTGGTTCAATAAAAATGTTCTATATTACTTTAATACTTTAACCATTATATTAATTTAAAATAAAATAGTCGAATTGGTTCATACTCTAGCACTCTAATCTGTAGGGTCATAACTTATTTGACCCTCTATTTTATATGTCTACACAATCTCATACATGAGTGTGTGTGGAAGGGTATTAACCCCTTAATGCAAAACGCCGTTTATGTAAGCTGGGCCCCTGCTGTATCCGCCAACATCGCTGTTTACAGCGATGCTGGTGGATTAACCCCTTCTATGCCACGGTCAGCGCTGACCGCGACATAGCAGTGGTTTGTGGCGGGTGAAGGAGCGCATTGGGTCCCCGCGCTACTGTGGTGGGGACCCGATGTGTGACAAGGCTGCCCAATGCCTTGCATGGCATCAGGACCTGCCTTCTATGGGTGATGAGGAGATCCAGTCTCAGGCTGGGTCTCCTAGGCAACCTTTTAGTGTATTATTCTGTGTAATACACTAACGGGCAATGCATTATAATACAGATGCATACATTGCAGAGGGGATCAGACCCCCAAAAGATGAAGCCCCAGAGTGGGACAGAAATAAAGTTTAAAAAAAAGTATAAAAGTGTTTTTAATAAAAAGTTTTAAGTTAAAAAATAAAAAAACGGCCCTTTCGCCTGATTTTATAATAAAAAATAGAGAAAAAAAAAGGAAAAACACACATTAGGTATCACCGAAACGACCGCCTCTATAAATATATCACATGATCCACTCCGTCCGATAGACACCATAAACAAAGAAAAACTGTGTAAAAAAAGCCATAATTGTCACCTTACACGAAGCGATTAAAAAGGCGTATGCCCCCCAAAAATAGTACCAATCTAACCGTCACCTCATCCCACAAAAAAAATGAGCCCCTACATAGGACAATCGCCCCCCAAAAAACGATGGCTCTCAGACTATGGAGACACTAAAACATTTTTTTGTTTCAAAAATTATTTTATTGTGTTAAATAAAAATAAAATAAAGTATACATATTAGGTATCGCTACGTCCGTAACAACCTGCTCTATAAAAATACCACATGACCTAACCCCTCAGGTGAACACCGTAAATAAAAAGAAAAAAAACGGTGTCAAAAAAGCCATTTACATCACAAAAAGTGTAATAGCAAGTGATCAAAGATCAAAAAGTCATACGCACCCCAAAATTGTACCAATCAAACCTTTATCTCATCCCACAAAAATAATACCCTACCTAGGAGAATCGCCCAAAAAATAAAAAAAACTATGGCTCTCAGACTATGGAGAAACTAAAACATGATTGTTTCAAAAATATTAGTGTATAAAACTTAAATAAATTTAAAAAAGTACACATATTTGGTATATCCGTGTCCGTTACAACCTTCTCTAAAAAATATCACATGATTTAACACCTCAGATGAACACTGTAAAAAGAAAAAAAAACTGTCAAAAAGCCATTTTATCACCTTGCATTACAAAAAGTGTAATAGCATTAATCAAAAAGTCATATGCACCCAAAATTGTACCAATCAAACCGTCATCTCATCCCGCAAAAATTATACCCTACCTAAGACAATCGCCCAAAAAATTGAAAAAACTATAGCTCTCAGACTATGGAGACACTAAAACATATTTTTTTTTTGTTTCAAAGTATTAGTGTATAAAATTTATGTATACTTTTTTTGTTTTTATTTATTAGGTATCGCTTCATCAGTAACGACCTGCTCTATAAAAATATCACATGATTTAACCCCTCAGATGAGCACTGTAAAAAAAAAAATCGCAATCGCTTAAAAAATAAAAAAAATACTATGGTTCTCAGACTATGGAGACACTAAAACATGATTTTTTTGTTTGTTTCAAAAAAGATATTATTGTGTAAAACTTAAATAAATAAAAAAGTATACATATTAGGTATTGGCACATCTGTAACGACCTGCTCTGTAAAAATATCACATGACCTAACCCCTCAGGTGAACACCGTAAAAAAAAAAAAAAAAAAAAAAAAGTGTGTCAAAAAAGCTATTTTTTGTCACCTTACATCACAAAAAGTGTAATAGCAAGCAAACAAAGTCATAAGCACCCCAAAATTGCACCAATCAAACCGTCATCTCATCCTGCAAAAATGATACCCTACCTAAGACAATTGCCCAAAAAATAAAAAAAACTATGGCTCTCAGACTATGGAGACACTAAAACATTATTATAATTATTTTTTTAAAATGTTATTGTGTAAAACTTTAATAAATACAAAAAAGAATACATATTAGGTATTGCAATGTCCGTAACGACCTGCTCTATAAAAATATCACATGACCTAACCCCTCAGGTGAACACCGTAAAAAAAAATATTTGTCTCCTTACATCACAAAAAGTGTACTAGCAAGCGATCAAACAATCATATGCACCTTAAAATAGTATCAATCAAACCGTCATCTCATACTGAAAAAAAATGAGCCCCTACATAAGACAGTCAGCCCAAAAAAATGAAGAAAAACTATGGCTTTCAGAATATGGATACACTAAAAGATTTTTTTATCAAAAATGCTTTATTATGTAAAACTGAAACAAACAACCATATTTGGTACTGTCGTGTCCGTAACAACCTGCTCATGATCTAACCTGTCAGATGAACATTGTAAATAACAAAAAAATAAAAACAGTGCCAAAACAACAATTTTTTTGTTACCTTGACTCACAAAAAGTGTAATATAGAGCAATTAAAAATCATCTGTATCCTAAAATAGTACCAACAAAACTGCCACATTATCCCGTAGTTTCCAAAATGGGGTAACTTTTTTTGAGTTTCTACTCTAGGGGTGCATCAGGGGGTCTTTAAATGTGACATGGCAAGTTAAAATTATTCCAGTGAAATCTGCCCTCCAAAAACCATATGGCATTCCTTTCCTTCTGTGCCCTGCCGTGTGCCTGTACAGCAGTTTACGACCACATATGGGGTTTTACTGTAAACTACAGAATCAGGGCGATAAATATTGAGTTTAGTTTGACTGTTAATCCTTGTTTTGTTAGCGGAAAAAAATAATAAAAATTGAAAATCTGCCAAAAAAGTGAAATTCTGAAATTTCATATCCATTTTCAATTAATTCTTGTGGAACACCTAAAGGGTTAACAAAGTTTCTAAAATCAATTTTGAATACATTGAGGGGTGCAGTTTCTAAAACTATGTCACTTTTTTGGAGTTTCTACTCTAGGAGTGCATCAGGGTGGCTTTAAATATGACATGGTGTCAAAAGACCAGTTCATCAAAATCTGCCTTCCAAAAAACATATGGCTTTCCCTTCCTTCTGCGCCGTCCCGTGTGGCCATACAGCAGTTTTATGACCATATATGGGATGTTTCTGTAAACTACATAATCAGGGCAATAAATCTGCCAAAAAAGTGAAATTCTGAAATTTCATCTCCATTTTCCATTAATTCTTGTGGAACACCTAAAGGGTGTTTGTAAAAATCTGTTTTTAATACCTTGAGGGGTGTAGTTTCTAAAATGTGGTCATTTTTGGGGGGTTTCTATTATGTAAGCCTCATTAAGTGACTTCAGACCTGAACTGGTCCTTAAAAAGTGGGTTTTGGAAATTTTCAGAAACATTTCAAGATTTGTTTCTAAACTTCTAAGCCTTCTAACGTCCCTAAAAAATAAAATGGCATACACAAAATGTATCAAACATGATGTAGACATATGGGAAATGATAAGTGATAACTATTATGAGGTATCAATATCTGTTATGTTAAAAGCAGTGAAATTAAAATTTGGAAAGTTGCAAATTTTTCAAAATTTTGGGTAATTATTATTATTTTCTTTCTAAATAAAAATGAAATATTTTTATTCAAATTTACCACTGTCCTGAAGTACAATATGTGATGAGAAAACAAACTCAGTATGGCTTGGATAAGTAAAAGTGTTTTAAAGTTATCACCAAATGAAGTGACACATGTCAGATTTTCAAAAATCTGCCTGGTCCTTAAGGTGAAAAATGACCCGGTCCTTAAGGGGTTAATTGATTGTGGTTTACAGTATTCATCCTGCAGAAATTGGACAGGATTGAAAAAATTATAGTCTGCACTGTTTAACCCATGTGATACCATTATCAATATTCATTGTAGTTCCACAAGCAATGGGTTCCCTTTACTTTCCTTAATATCAAGCCAATAATAATGATTTATCAGTCGCATGGCTGTCTGAAGAGAATCCATGTTAACCCCTACCCGATAACCCACTGGCTATATACGTCCTGTCTGCATACCATAGGCAGATACACTGTACAGAGCTGGGAATAAAGCTCCTGCTCTTGCAATCTAGCAGGAGCAGGTCAGATCCTGGCTGTGAGACCCCAGCAAGGCCGATAGAAGTTGATAGGAGCGGTTTATTGCCACTTCTGCCTTCTTCTCTGCCAACAGAAGAGCAGTACATGAGCGCAGTGAGTGAGAGTAGGAGGCAAAGCCGCTTCCTTTGTTAATCGGGTGTCTTGGGGCAGAAGTGAAGCTGCAGGGTCTAAGAAGTCCCTGATAAGCTCTGTCTATGTGTAATGTCCCCACAGGGTGATGTTTTCCCCTATAACTGGAGCTCATGTGGATGCCCCAGTTACAGTGGAAACAGTGGGGAAAAAAAGTTTTTAAAAAAAGTATCCTTTGGAGGTCTTTTAATGAACTCCTGGGTGAAATATGTGCCAAAAATAAATTAAAATAGAAGTAAAAATAATAAAAAATACAAATAAAAAATGAAAAAAATAAAAAATGCCGTGGCTAACGGAAACTATCACCATAGTCGCCCCATTCACTCAAACCTATACATGTTATATATTAAAACAATCATCACAAAATAGGGAGACCATTTCAATAATTCTTGTGTCAGTTTTAATATTTTAAAAAATAAAGCTATAATTTAAAAAGTTACTTTTTAATAAGAATTTGCGTTTTTCTCCCAAATTAAACAAAAAGAAAAAATCTCTAAAAACATGCTAATAAAAAGTCCAAAGTGTCAAGTAAAAAACTTTGCGAAAATTATTTTGATAGCAAGACAAATAAAAATGTTAGGTTCGCAAAATCCCGACAAATTGCCTGGACATTCAGGCCTTTTTTAGGTCTGGTCATGAAAGGGTTAAGGGATATATAAGGTAAGCACCAACATCTGTGTGCGCATTTTATATGCATTGACTATAATGTTCAATCAGTAATTTGCATTCGTAAGGGGTTTCTAAGAAAGACATTCAAATTAGCTTTCCTTCCAAAAAGAAAAAATACTAAGCCTATCCGATGCCAGCAGAACAAAGATCTTTTAATTCATATATATTTTTCCCATAAACGCAGAGCAAATTTGGTTGGACTACAATACTCCTTATATACCACTCTTCATAGATAAAAATTAGCCAACAAATAATGCATATATTGTCCTTAAAAACCCAGAGTAGCCTACTAGGTGCTCTATCTCCCATATGTAGTGAATTATAAATGAAATATTAATAATGTCTGACTTAAGACCTTAAATCATCATGATATATTAATTAAAGAAAGGTCTAATGGAATGTAAGCCTTCAGTGAAAAGAGGAGCAAGGAAAAAACATGTAGCAGTATCTACTGTAATACATTGGAAAGATCATCATAAATAATTGCAAAGCTTGTGAATCTGGGTTGGTTTGCAGGCAATTCAGTTTGATTATTATGTTAAATAATTGAAGCTAAAATGATTAATGGTCTACTTGCCAGTGGGGCTTGCCCAGTGTCCAACTATACAATTGGTTAACCTTTGCCGTAGATCAACAGTTAGTCTCTATGTTAATTATGATAGTCACACATTGGATTTTCTGGGCTATGCATACATAAGTGTAACAAATATATATATTCTGCACATTTTATTTAAGACTAATATTCTTTATTTCATTGATGCCATCGTCTTTCCTCATTTAGATTTGAAGCTGTATTAAGTCTCTAATGAAAGCCGTGAATCACACTGAGAATATTTTTCATCCCTACAGGGGCTAGATTCTCTAAAATCCTCTTCTGAGTGCTGTAATTTTGTTCTATAGGAATACTCTTAACAAGAAAAAAAATATTTTACCAGCAGCTGCCAATATTGTATGAAAATATACAGATCCTATGAAAAAAGGCTTTGGAAGCATCTGTGTTGTTATTTACCTATCGCTACATGCAAATTAATATGCCTGCCGATTGTCATGTTGTGCTGGCTTAGTGATGTTGTTGTAGTTTATTAGAGTACTGCACAGTAAGATAATGACCTTCAAGACTTTACTAAACCGAAAATATACATTAAAATAAAATCTTCCTTAATCTTTTCATTTCTTTGAATATCCTGTGTCTCATATTGCAACAAAACATATATACATAAATCTTTCAGGCTGTATGGTAACTGGCTGCAGAAGAAGCCTCCTCCACTAATGTATTATCTGCAATAGAGACAAAAACATGTTACTTCCAGCCATTTTTAAAGAAGACCTGTAACTAGGGTTCGTACCGAACTTTAGGATTTTTGGACCCCGGACACGAACATTTTCGTAAAGGTTCGGTGTTCGGCGCTTTCTTGGCTCTTTTTGAAAGGCTGCACAGCAGCCAATCAACAAGCGTCATACTACTTGCCCCAAGAGGCCATCACAGCCATGCCTACTAATGGTATGGCTGTGATTGGCCAGAGCAGCATGTGACCCAGGCTCTATATAAGCTTGGGTCACATAGCGGACTTGTGATTTCAGGGAGAGCATAGGAGAGAATCTAACTCAGTGATCTACAGACCAATTGTTGTGTGGGTGCAGGGCACTATCGTTATACCCTGCCCTGAGCTCATTAATCAAAAATACAAACTTTTAGAAGTTTTAGTTAGGTGGGTGGCGGCGTTGGCCATTTTATGCATGTTCAGTGCACCAGCACTGCATCTGAGCTTTTGGGACATTGCAAATCACCATTTTTTGGGGGGCAAACTACAACATCTGGATTAGTCAGTGTGCAATTTAAGGTAGAAATACACCCATCATTTTCTGGGGTTTGAAAAACTTTTTTTTTTTTAAAAAAAAACAGTATTTGCCAGATCTGCAAGTGTTAAATTCAAGTTTAATATATACAGCATTCATATTCTGTTAGCAAAAAAATACTTTTTGGGCAATCTACAACATCTGTATTAGGCCTATTGCACACGACCGTATAGCTTTTTCAGTGTTTTGCAGTCCTTTTTTCACGGATCCGTTGTTCCGTTGTTCCGTTTTTTGTTTCCATTGTGTTCCCGTTTCCGTTCCGTTTTTCCGTTCCGTTTTTCCGTATGGCATATACAGTATACAGTAATTACATAGATAAAATTGGGCTGGGCATAACATTTTCAATAGATGGTTAAGCAAAAAACGGAACAGAAACGGAAGACATACGGATGCATTTCCGTATGTGTTGAGGTTTTTTTGCGGACCCATTGACTTGAATGGAGCCATGGAACGTGATTTGCGGTCAATAATAGGACATGTTCTATGTTGGAACGGAAAAACGGAAATACGGAAACGGAATGCATACGGAGTACATTCCTTTTTTTTTGCGGAACCATTGAAATGAATGGTTCCGTATACGGAACGCAAAAAACTGCCAGTAAACGGGGGGAAAAAACGGCCGTGTGCAGGAGGCCTTAGTCAGTGTGCAATTTAAGCTAGAAATACACCCATCATTTTCTGGGGTTTGAAAAACACAATTTTGTTTTCCAAAAACAGTATTTGCCAGATCTGCAAGTGTTAAATTCAAGTTAAATATATACAGCTTTTATATTCTGTTAGCAAAAAAATACTTTTTGGGCAATCTACAACATCTGTATTAGTCAGTGTGCAATTTAAGCTAGAAATACACCCATTTTCTGGGGTTTGAAAAATACACTTATTTGACAAAACACTATTTTCAGGCCTTGCAGCATCAGCACGTGTGTGAAATTACAGGCTTATATACTGCTGTAAAATTCAGTTGTTAAACAAACAGACGTTTGGGCTCCAAAAATTTAGTTGTCAGCCTTTGATGCAGATGTCATTGTGAGATACACCCTTAATACATTTGGGTTACATTCAGAGATTTTAAATACCGCCATTTGGTGCACCAATATTGAATTCAGGCCTACAGAGGTTCAGGCCCTGTGAGATACCACCACTACATACAGGAATTTGAATTAGGCATTTGAAATACAGCCATTTGAAATACAGCCTTTTTGTGCAAAGATATATTTACTTCAGGCCTACACTGATTCATGGCGTGTGAGATCCCCTCTATACATACAGGGGTTTGAATTAGGCATTTGAAATACAGCCTTTTTGTGCAAAGAAATCTTTAATTGAGGCCTAGTCTGGTTCAGGCCGTGTGAGATACACCCTTTACATACTGCTGTTCTTTTTTACTATTAATTAAACACCCATTTAGGATCCTAAATTCAAAAAATATGAGGAGAGCGTAAAATAAGGGACGTGGCCCAGGTCGTGGTGCTGCTGGTGGAGCTCCTGTTGCAGGGAGAGGACGTGGTCAATCTGTCCCAGCTAGAAGCAAAAGTAAAAACCCCTTCCTCAGGTGCGAGTAGGCGACAAAACCTGCAGCGGTATTTGCTCGGGACTAATGCTGCTCTGAACAAGTACAGGCGATAGTAGATTGGGTTGCTGACAGTGGATACAGTTCCTTCACATTATCTCCCACCCAGTCTCCTGCTGAAAGACCACAGTTGGCACCTGCAGCCGATGTCCATCAGTCTTTCACCTCACCCCCTTGCAAATCAGCCAAGCAGTCTGAGCCCGAAGTCATGCAGAAGTCTCTTCTGCTTTTTGAGGACTCTGTTAGCAGGGTTTCCCAGGGCCATCCACCTAGCCCTGCCCCAGAAGTGGAAGAGATTGAGTGCACCGATGCCCAACCACTTATTTTTCAAGATGAGTACATGGGAGGACCATCGCAGCACGTCTCGGATGATGACTAAACACAGGTGCCAACTGCTGGGGCTTTCGAAAGCATGCAGACCGACAAGGAAGTCAGGGGTGAAGACTGGGTGGAAGATGATGTGGAGGACGATGAGGTCCTCGACCCCACATGGAATCAAGGTCATGCCAGTGACCGATGTAGTTCGGAGTAAGAGGCGGTGGTCGCACAGAGCCACCAGCACAGCAGAAGAGGGAGCAGGGTGCAAAATCGAAGCGGCCGTTCTCTAGAAAGTACGCCTCCTACTGCCCACCGCAGCAAGGGACCGAGCACACCAAAGCCAACTCCAAGGAGTTCCCTAGCATGGCAGTTCTTCAGACAATGTGCTGATGACAAGACACTAGTGGTTTGCACGCTGTGCAATCAGAGACTGAAGCGAGACATAAACATTCTCAACCTGAGCACAACCTGCATGACCAGGCATTTAAGTGCAAAGCACGAGCTGCAGTGGAGTAGATACCTCAAAAACCAAGAAAGGTCTCTGGCTCCTCCTGCTTCCTCTTCTGCTGCAGTTGCGGCCTCTTTATCCACCTCTGGAGTGACCGTGCCACCTGGCACCCCATAAACAGAGGATCTGCCAGCAACACCAACACCTGGTTAACCAAGCATCTCCACAATGTCCCAAACGCTGGAGAGGAAGTACTCCCCTACCCACCCTCGATCCCTAGCCCTGAATGCCAGCATTTCTAAATGACTTGCCTTTGAAATGCTGTCATTCCATCTGGAGGAGACAGATAGTTTAAAAGGCCTTATGGCGGTGGCTGTCCCACAGTACGTCGTGCCCAGCCGCCACTACTTTTCAAGGCGAGCCATCCCTTCCCTTCACAACCAAGTAGGGGACAAAATCAGGTGTGCACTGCGCAACGCCATCTGTGGCAAGGTGCATCTGACTACGGATACGTGGACCAGTAAGCACGGTCAGGGTCGTTATATCTCCATAACCGCACACTGGGTAAATGCAGTGGCGGCTGGGCCTAAGGCGGATAGCAGTTTGGCGCATGTCCTTCCACCACCGAGGATTGCAGGGTGCTTCAGTTTGCCTCCTGTTGCTTCCTCCTCCTACTCTGCTTCCTCATCATCTACCAGCTCCTCATCCGGTCAGCGTAACACCTTCACCACCAACTTCAGCACAGCCAGGTGTAAACGACAGCAGGGAGTTTAAAAACGTATCTGTTTGGGGGACAAGCCCCACACTGCGCAGGAGCTATGGACGGGCCTTGAACAACAGACCGATGAGTGGTTTGTGCCAGTCAGCCTCAAGCCCGGCCTGGTGTGCGATAATGGGCGAATTCTCGTAGCAGCTCTGGGACTAGCCGGTTTGACGCACATCCCTTGCCTGGCGCATGTGCTGAATTTGGTGCTGCAGAGATTCCTTAAAAATTACCCCGACATGTCAGAGCTGCTGCATAAAGTGCGGGCTGTCTGTGCGCGCTTTCGGCGTTCTCACCCTGCTGCTGCTCGCCTGTCAGCGCTGCAGCGTAACTTCAGCCTTCCCGCTCACCGCCTCATATGCGAAGTGCCCACAAGGTGGAACTCCAACTTGCACATGCTGTCCAGACTGTGCGAGCAGCAGCAGGCGATAGTGGAGTTTCAGCTGCAGCACACACGGGTGAGTCGCTCTGCGGAACAACACCACTTCACCACCAATGACTGGGCCGCCATGCGAGATCTGTGTTCCTTGTTGCGCTGTTTCGAGTACTCCACCAACATGGCCAGTGCCGATAACGTTCTCAGCATTACTATCCCATTTCTATGCCTCCTTGAAAAAACGCTCATGGCGATGATGGAAGAGGATGTGGCACAGGAGGAGGAGGAAGAGGGATCATTTTGTAGGGTTTCCGGCCAGTTATTTCCAAGTGGCTCCGAGGGTGGGTTCCTGCACCCACAAACCCAAGGTACACAATTGTCCAGCCAGGGCACAGTTGTGGAGGATGAGGAGATGGAGGAGGAGGAGGAACCATGTTCACAGTAGGGTGGCACCCAGACCAGCTCATGGCCATCACTGGTGCGTGGATGGGTGATACAGAGGACACAGACGATACACCTCCCACAGAGGACAGCTTTTCGTTGCCTCTGGGCAGCCTTGCACACATGAGCGATTACATGATGCAGTGTCTCCGCAACGACCGCTGAGTTGCCCACATTCTAACTTGTGCTGATTACTGGGCGGCCACACTGCTGGATCCCCGTTACAAGGACAACGTACCGTCCTTAATTCCCTCACTGGAGCGTGATCATAAGATGCGCGAGTACAAGCGCACGCTGGTAGACGCGCTGCTTGTGGCATTCCCACCTGACAGTGGAAGCACAAGGCGAAGGCAGAGGACTAGGAAGAGGTCGCCAACGCAGCTGGGGCACCGCCAGCACCTCAGAAGGCAGGGTTAGCATGGCCGACATGTGGAAAAGCTTTGTCAGCACGCCACAACAACCAGCATTACCAGCTGATATGGAACGTCTTAGCAGGAGGCAGCATTTTACCAACATGGTGGAGCAGTATGTGTGGACACGCCTACACGTACTGAATGACGGGTCTGCCCCCTTCAACTTCTGGGTCTCCAAATTGGGCACATGGCCTGAGCTTGCCCTTTACGTATTGGAGGTGCTGGCCTGCCCTGCAGCCAGTGTATTATCTGAACGTGTGTTTAGCACAGCAGGGGGCGTCATCACAGACAAGCACAGCCGCCTGTCCACAGCCAACGTGGACAAGCTCACATTTATTAAAATGAACCAGGCTTGGATCCCACAAGACTTGTCTGTACCTTGTGCAGAATAGACATTTATACCACCATCAAACATACATTCTTGTACTCAAGTCAAGTGCAATGATTCTTTGTTTTCTTTTTTATTTGTCACTATTTTGGGGGCTACCTACCCCAATAAAAAAAAACAAAAAAAAAAAACATTGTTGGCTATCTCCTCCGCCTCCATTGCTGCCTCCACCTACAACACCACATTCACCGCCTCCTCAACCTCCGACTTCATATCCACCTCCTTCTCTGAGTTGCAGGTTAATAATTTGTAATTTTTAGTTATTTTATTTCATTTTAAGTTATTTCCCTATCCACATTTGTTTGCAGAGCAGTTGCCATGGTCTTAAGCACGTTTTACTGCCTTTTACATCCCTCTAGCCTTTTCAAGGACTATTTTATAGCCATTTTAAATTGAAAAAATTCTAATTTTCAATTGTCGGGTGACATTTTACCATTTTTGGCATATACAAACCCCTGCTGAGCCTGGGTGACAGGGGCCTAAATCTCTCAAAATCCTCTGTTCTATTGCTGGGTGACAAGAACCCCCTTTTGCCGTGAATAAACCCCTGCTGTGCCTGGGTGACAGGGGCCTAAATCTCTCAAAATCCTCTGTTCTATTGCTGGGTGACATGAACCCCCTTTTTCCGTGAATGAACCCCTGCTGACAGGGAACTAAATTGAAAACATCTGTTACTGATCGGAAGATGCGCGACTACAAGCGCTCCCTGATGATAGCATTATTACCTGACAGCGGGGGCAGAGTGGAAGCACAAGGCGAAGGCAGAGGAGGAGGAAGAGGTCCCCAAAGCAGCTGGGGCACCACCAGCACCTGAGAAGGCAGGGTTAGCATGGACAAAATGTAGAAAAGTTTTATTAGCCTTGGAGGTGCTGACCTGCCCTGCAGCCAGTGTATAGTGTGAACGTGTGTTTAGCACGGCAGAGAGCATTATCACAGGCCGCAGCCAATGTGGACAAGCTTGCGTTTATTAAAATGAACCAGGCATGGATCCCACAGGACTTGTCCGTACCTTGTGCAGAATAGACATTTATACCAGCCTCAACCATCCATTCTTGTACTCAAGTGCACTTATTCTTTGTTTTATTTTGTTATATGTCCCAATATTTTGGGGGATACCCCAATTTAAAAATAAAAAATAACACAAATCAGTGTTGGCTGCCTATTCCTCCTTCACCGCCGCTTCCACCTACACCGCCACGTCAACCTACACTGCCACATCCACCACCTCCTCAACCTCCTACTCCTAGATCCAGATTATTTTTAATTTTTCTGTATTTTATGTTATTTTAAGTGATTTCCCTATCCACATTTGTTTGCAGAACTGTTGCCATGCTCTTAAGCACATTGTGATGCATTTTGCAGCCCTCTAGCCCTTTCCAGGACTATTTTAGAGCCATTTTAGTGCCCAAAAGTTCGGGTCCCCATTTACTTCAATGGGGTTTGGGTTCGGGGTCAAGTTCGGGTCCCGAACCCAAACTTTTTTTTCAAGTTCGTCTGAACTCGTCGAACCCGAACATCCAGGTTTCCGCTCAACTCTACCTGTAACCTTTCCTGACATGTCTGTTAGCAACTATTTGCATTTCTCATGTAGTAATTCTGGAGTATGTGTTCTTATGACTCCATGTTGTGTCATTCTTTTATTATTATTCTTGAAGTGATCACTGAATTTCTAGCAGTTTGCCCTGAATGTTCAGATGGGTGTTAACAATTGGTTATGTCTCTGCACAGTATGACACTATCAAATCAGAGTTAACCCAACTGGTAACACCCTTCAAAGCAAACTGTTAGCAATTTATTCATAACTTCTAGCAGGAATGATAAAGGAATTGCACAGCATAGAGTCATAGGAATAGAGGCTTCAGAACTGTTATTACATAAGGAATGCAATTCGTTGCTAAAATAGACTTGGCAAAGTCCTCTTTAAAGGGATTATGTCATGAATGATTAAAAAAAATAAATGAAAATCAGGCATCATATAGTACATGATGATTAGGGATGAGCGAACCCGAACTGTATAGTTCGGGTTCGTACCGAATTTTGGGGTGTCCGTGACACGGACCCGAACCCGAACATTTTCGTAAAAGTCTGTGTTCGGGTTCGGTGTTCGGCGCTTTCTTGGCGCTTTTTGAAAGGCTGCAAAGCAGCCAATCAACAAGCGTCATACTACTTGCCCCAAGAGGCCATCACAGCCTTGCCTACTATTGGCATGGCTGTGATTGGCCAGTGCAGCATGTGACCCAGCCTCTATATAAGCTTGGGTCACATTGCGCTGCACGTCACTCTGCTGATTCAAGCATAGGGAGAGGTTGCAGCTGCGACGTTAGGGCGAGATTAGGCAGCGATTAACTCCTCCAAAAGACTTCATTCTGTGATCGATCTGCAGCTGTGGATCATTGAAGTGCTAGTATTGACTTGCTCACTTTTTTGAGGCAGCCCAGAGCGTTTTTAGATCACTTTTTTTCTGGGGTGATCGGCGGCCATTTTGAGACTTGTGGTGCGCCAGCACAAGCTATCACCAAGTGTATTTAACCATCAATAGTGTGGTTATTTTGTGCTATATCCTACATCAGCTGCAGGCTGAGCCTGTGTCACCGAAGTGCATTTAACCATCAACAGTCTGGTTATTTTTTGGCCATATACTACATCAGCTGCAGGCTGAGCCTGTGTCACCGAAGTGCATTTAACCATCAACAGTCTGATTATTTTTTGGCCATATACTACATCTGGTGCAGGCTGAGCCTGTGTCACCCAAGTGCATTTAACCATCAACAGTCTGGTTATTTTTTGGCCATATACTACATCAGCTGCAGGCTGAGCCTGTGTCACCGAAGTGCATTTAACCATGAACAGTCTGATTATTTTTTGGCCATATACTACATCTGGTGCAGGCTGAGCCTGTGTCACCCAAGTGCATTTAACCATCAACAGTGTGGTTATTTTTTGGCCATATACTACATCAGGGGCAAGTTGAGCCTGTCACCCAGCGCCTAAAAAATAGACCTGACATTTCTATTCAACCAATTATGTACTGTTTTAGCTGGTCAAGTTATTTGTAGCGACCGTAAAAGCCTTTTTTTTTTTTCTGGGTTGAAAAACTATTCCCAAATTTGCCATTCTCAAAATAACTAGTTTCTGGTATTTGAGGCCTACTTGAAATCTATCCCAAAAAGGATATCTTACATTGAAGGTACTGAGAGTGTCATTCAGAAAAACCTAAGACACACGCTACCGTGCAGATAGAAGTCTGATTCTGAGATTAAACCTTAACCTGTCACACACTGCAAAAAAAAACAGGTCTCACATTTCTATTCAAGCAAATCTGTACTGTTTTAGCTGGTCAAGTTATTTGTAGTGACCGTAAAAGCACACTTTTTTTTCTGGGTTGAAAAACTATTCCCAAATTTGCCATTCTCAAAATAACTAGTTTCTGGTATTGGAGGCCTACTTGAAATCTATCCCAAAAAGGAAATCTTACATTGAAAGTACTGATAGTGTCATTCAGAAAAACCTAAGACACACGCTACCGTGCAGATAGAAGTCTGATTCTGAGATTAAACCTTAACCTGTCGCACAGTGCAAAAAAGAACAGGTCTCACATTTCTATTCAAGCAAATCTGTACTGTTTTAGCTGGTCAAGTTATTTGTAGTGACCGTAAAAGCACACTTTTTTTTCTGGGTTGAAAAACTATTCCCAAATTTGCCATTCTCAAAATAACTAGTTTCTGGTATTGGAGGCCTACTTGAAATCTATCCCAAAAAGGATATCTTACATTGAAGGTACTGATAGTGTCATTCAGAAAAACCTAAGACACACGCTACCGTGCAGATAGAAGTCTGATTCTGAGATTAAACCTTAACCTGTCACACAGTGCAAAAAAAAACAGGTCTCACATTTCTATTCAAGCAAATCTGTACTGTTTTAGCTGGTCAAGTTATTTGTAGTGACCGTAAAAGCACACTTTTTTTTCTGGGTTGAAAAACTATTCCCAAATTTGCCATTCTCAAAATAACTAGTTTCTGGTATTGGAGGCCTACTTGAAATCTATCCCAAAAAGGATATCTTACATTGAAGGTACTGATAGTGTCATTCAGAAAAACCTAAGACACACGCTACCGTGCAGATAGAAGTCTGATTCTGAGATTAAACCTTAACCTGTCACACAGTGCAAAAAAAAAACAGGTCCCACATTTCTATTCAAGCAAATCTGTACTGTTTTAGCTGGTCAAGTTATTTGTAGTGACCGTAAAAGCACACTTTTTTTTCTGGGTTGAAAAACTATTCCCAAATTTGCCATTCTCAAAATAACTAGTTTCTGGTATTGGAGGCCTACTTGAAATCTATCCCAAAAAGGATATCTTACATTGAAGGTACTGATAGTGTCATTCAGAAAAACCTAAGACACACGCTACCGTGCAGATAGAAGTCTGATTCTGTGATTAAACCTTAACCTGTCACACAGTGCAAAAAAAAAAACAGGTCTCACATTTCTATTCAATGGTCTGCCAGGTGTTCACTCCAAGGTCATGGAAGTCACGCCTGCGGCCACCCCGTTCTCCGAGGGATATGTCCTGAAATCCAGCTGAAAGCTGCAGAACATCAGTCGGAGGTCTCTCCACTACTGGCAGGCCTCTCTGGCGCCCTCTTCCCACAAGCAAAGGCTCGGCTGGTGGCTGCTGGGGTCTTTCAATGCGTCTAGGTTCTTGAGCCTCTTGCTCCTGTCCAGGCTGTCCTTGGCTGGGCTGCCCCCTGGCACGTGCTCTTCCGCGGGCTCTGGCTCATCCACTATACCTGGCTGTATACCACATAGTTTCAGTGTTTCCCTGTTGTATTACAGGCTCCAGCCAAGTGCACTCCACCTCAATAAAGCTTTAAACCACAGAAGACCTGAGTGTCGTCCCTTAGAGTCCACTTAGAGTTTATGCCTGGAGGAGCTGGTGACCGAGTGAGTGTGAAAGCTGGAGGTGTCGCAGATGGTGCAAGGAAAAGAGGGTTACATTTGGTGCCGTGACTCGGATGTCATCATTCTGCTCAAAGTGACCAGTGAAGATACTTAAAGTCACCAGTGTGCGAGTTCTGACGTGATTGTGCCACGGCGGAGCTGCTAGGCGGCAGATTGACCTTATTAGCGGTTTATATCCTCTCAGGAATGTGTGACAGTGGCCTGTTCCAGTGGTGGGTGACGTGAAGCCTGATTCTCTGCTATGACATGAAGACTGATTCTGCGCTGACATAAGGCCAGATTCTCTGCTACGGGACCTCTCTCCTCTGCCTGGGTGCCTGGGCCTAAATGTGTGACAGTGGCCTGTTCCAGTGGTGGGTGACGTGATGCCTGATTCTCTGCTATGACATGAAGACAGATTCTGTGCTGACATAAGACCAGATTCTCTGTTACGGTACCTCTCTCCTCTGCCTGGGTGCCTGGGCCTAAATGTGTGACAGTGGCCTGTTCCAGTGGTGGGTGACGTGAAGCCTGAGTCTCTGCTATGACATGAAGACTGATTCTGCGCTGACATAAGGCCAGATTCTCTGTTACGGGACCTCTCTCCTCTGCCTGGGTGCCTGGGCCTAAATGTGTGACAGTGGCCTGTTCCAGTGGTGGGTGACGTGAAGCCTGATTCTCTGCTATGACATGAAGACTGATTCTGCGCTGACATAAGGCCAGATTCTCTGTTACGGGACCTCTCTCCTCTGCCTGGGTGCCTGGGCCTAAATGTGTGACAGTGGCCTGATCCAGTGGTGGGTGACGTGATGCCTGATTCTCTGCTATGACATGAAGACAGATTCTGTGCTGACATAAGGCCAGATTCTCTGTTACGGGACCTCTCTCCTCTGCCTGGGTGCCTGGGCCTAAATGTGTGACAGTGGCCTGTTCCAGTGGTGGGTGACGTGAAGCCTGATTCTCTGCTATGACATGAAGACTGTTTCTGCGCTGACATAAGGCCAGATTCTCTGTTACGGGACCTCTCTCCTCTGCCTGGGTGCCTGGGCCTAAATGTGTGACAGTGGCCTGTTCCAGTGGTGGGTGACGTGATGCCTGATTCTCTGCTATGACATGAAGACAGATTCTGTGCTGACATAAGGCCAGATTCTCTGTTACGGGACCTCTCTCCTCTGCCTGGGTGCCTGGGCCTAAATGTGTGACAGTGGCCTGTTCCAGTGGTGGGTGACGTGAAGACTGATTCTGCGCTGACATAAGGCCAGATTCTCTGTTACGGGACCTCTCTCCTCTGCCTGAGTGCCTGGGCCTAAATGTGTGACAGTGGCCTGTTCCAGTGGTGGGTGATGTGTTGCCTGATTCTCTGCTATGACATGAAGACAGATTCTGTGCTGACATAAGGCCAGATTCTCTGCTACGGGACCTCTCTCCTCTGCCTGGGTGCCTGGGCCTAAATGTGTGACAGTGGCCTGTTCCAGTGGTGGGTGACGTGATGCCTGATTCTCTGCTATGACATGAAGACAGATTCTGTGCTGACATAAGGCCAGATTCTCTGTTACGGGACCTCTCTCCTCTGCCTAGGCCTAAATGTGTGACAGTGGCCTGTTCCAGTGGTGGGTGACGTGAAGCCTGATTCTCTGCTATGACATGAAGACTGTTTCTGCGCTGACATAAGGCCAGATTCTCTGTTACGGGACCTCTCTCCTCTGCCTGAGTGCCTGGGCCTAAATGTGTGACAGTGGCCTGTTCCAGTGGTGGGTGACGTGATGCCTGATTCTCTGCTATGACATGAAGACAGATTCTGTGCTGACATAAGGCCAGATTCTCTGTTACGGGACCTCTCTCCTCTGCCTGGGTGCCTGGGCCTAAATGTGTGACAGTGGCCTGTTCCAGTGGTGGGTGACGTGAAGACTGATTCTGCGCTGACATAAGGCCAGATTCTCTGTTACGGGACCTCTCTCCTCTGCCTGAGTGCCTGGGCCTAAATGTGTGACAGTGGCCTGTTCCAGTGGTGGGTGATGTGTTGCCTGATTCTCTGCTATGACATGAAGACAGATTCTGTGCTGACATAAGGCCAGATTCTCTGCTACGGGACCTCTCTCCTCTGCCTGGGTGCCTGGGCCTAAATGTGTGACAGTGGCCTGTTCCAGTGGTGGGTGACGTGATGCCTGATTCTCTGCTATGACATGAATACAGATTCTGTGCTGACATAAGGCCAGATTATCTGTTACGGGACCTCTCTCCTCTGCCTGGGTGCCTGGGCCTAAATGTGTGACAGTGGCCTGTTCCAGTGGTGGGTGACGTGAAGCCTGATTCTCTGCTATGACATGAAGACTGATTCTGCGCTGACATAAGGCCAGATTCTCTGTTACGGGACCTCTCTCCTCTGCCTGGGTCTAAATGTGTGACAGTGGCCTGTTCCAGTGGTGGGTGACGTGATGCCTGATTCTCTGCTATGACATGAAGACAGATTCTGTGCTGACATAAGGCCAGATTCTTTGTTACAGGACCTCTCTCCTCTGTCTGGGTGCCGGGGCCTAAATGTGTGACAGTGGCCTGTTCCAGTGGTGGGTGACGTGATGCCTGATTCTCTGCTATGACATGAAGACAGATTCTGTGCTGACATAAGGCCAGATTCTCTGTTACGGGACCTCTCTCCTCTGCCTGGGTGCCTGGGCCTAAATGTGTGACAGTGGCCTGTTTCAGTGGTGGGTGACGTGATGCCTGATTCTCTGCTATGACATGAAGACAGATTCTGTGCTGACATAAGGCCAGATTCTCTGCTACGGGACCTCTCTCCTCTGCCTGGGTGCCTGGGCCTATATTTGTGACAGTGGCCTGTTCCAGTGGTGGGTGACGTGATGCCTGATTCTCTGCTATGACATGAAGACAGATTCTGTGCTGACATAAGGCCAGATTCTCTGTTACGGGACCTCTCTCCTCTGCCTGGGTGCCTGGGCCTAAATGTGTGGCAGTGGCCTGTTCCAGTGGTGGGTGACGTGAAGCCTGATTCTCTGCTATGACATGAAGACTGATTCTGCGCTGACATAAGGCCAGATTCTCTGTTACGGGACCTCTCTCCTCTGCCTGGGTGCCTGGGCCTAAATGTGTGACAGTGGCCTGTTCCAGTGGTGGCTGACGTGAAGCCTGATTCTCTGCTATGACATGAAGACTGATTCTGTGCTGACATGAAGCCAGATTCTCTGCTATGGCATGAAGAGACTGATTCTGTGCTGACATGAAGCCAGATTCTTTGCTATGGCATGAAGAGACTGATTCTCTGCTGACGTGAAGCCAGATTTTCTGCTATGGGACCTCTGTCCAATTGATATTGGGTCATTTTTTTTTTTTTTTTTAATTCATTTCCCTATCCACATTTGTTTGCAGGGGATTTACCTACATGTTGCTGCCTTTTGCAGCCCTCTAGCTTTTTCCTGGGCTGTTTTACAGCCTTTTTAGTGCCCAAAAGTTCAGGTCCCCATTGACTTCAATGGGGTTCGGGTTCGGTACGAAGTTCGGGTCGGGTTCGGATCCCGAACCCGTACATTTCCGGGAAGTTCGGCCGAACTTCTCGAACCCGAACATCCAGGTGTTCGCTCAACTCTAATGATGATCTCTTTCTAGCAAACCTAGAATCAGCCCTGTCACATGGAACCAGAGATCTACCCATTCGTGGCTCCAGCTGTTCTGGTAGATTTATTTCAGGACGGCAGAAAATGCTGTTTCGGTTGCAGAATGCTGCTTAAGAGCTGGTCTTGAATTTTACACTTTGCAATGTAAGGTCAATATTGGGAAAAGCCCCATAGCAAAAACCCACCATAGAACATTCAGACTTTGCTGCAAATTTCTGGGGCTGGTCCTCAGCAAAAAAAATAAAAAAAATTATATGTGTATTATTATCTTTTGTGGTGTTATTCAATAGGTTAAATATCTATGAAAATAAATACGTGAAGTACCTGGTGTCCAGTGGTTACTCACCTCTTCAGGCCTCAGCTCTGTCTGCTGCTCCAATCCTTAGTCCACAACTAGACTGGGCAAAACTAATTCCAAGGATCCTGCTATAGAGACAACCAGTAATAGGTGAGGGGTCACTATTAGTGTTGAACAAGTCAAAGTTAATGAAGTGGACTTCAATCCGAATTTCAGGACAAATTTAATCAAAAAGTTGAATTTCCTCGCGCTTCGTGGAATAAAATATTTTTTTCCTGAAATGGCGGTAAACAAACAACAAAATGCATACTCACCTCATTCATTTGCGTGTTGAACACAGCACTTCACAGTTTCAGTGACCGGGGGCGACACGATCGCTGTTCCCTGTCATTGCACCCGTTATATACAATGGGATGCGATTCGTGACAAAGTAATTCATAACTAATTGAATTTCTTTGTGAACTTTGACAAAGCAGTCGAATCTAATTTTTTATAACTTTGCTCATCTCTACTCACTAACATTGAGAGGGACAAGCTTGTAACAAGTATACATATACACAGCCTACACACAACATATTCACATACATACAGTTGAAACCAGAAGTTTACATACACTATAAAAAAGATACATATGCACGTTTTTCTCAATATCTGATATGAAATCAGAATAAACCTTTTCTGTTTTTAGTCACTTAGGATTACCATAATTATTATAATTTGCCAAATGCCAGAATAATGAAAGAGAGAATGTTTAAGGCATTTTTATTACTTTCTGCAAAGTCAAAAGTTGACATACATTTCATTAATATTTGGTACCATTGACGTTAAACTGTATGACTTGGGTCAAACGTTTTGGATATCCTTCCTCAAGCTTCTCACAATAGTTGGTCGGAATTTGTGCCCATTCCTCCTAACAAAACTAATGTAACTGAGCCATGTTTGTTGGTCGCTTTGCTTGCACCTGACTTTTCAGCTTTGCCCATAAATTTTCAATAGGATTGAGATCATGGCTTTATGATGGCCACTCCAAAACATTGACTTTGTTATCCTTAATCCCTTCCCGACCAGTGCTGTAACAGTATGGCGCTGCGGGAAGTGAATTCCCGACCAGCGCTATAATACTACGGTGCGCTGATTGGGCGGGTGGAGGAGCTGCGCCCGCATTATCAGCTGCAGGGGACTGTCTGTTCCCGTTAGTTGGACCCTTGCTGTATGCGCCGGCATGGATGAAAACACTGCGACATGTGCAGGGTGTGTGGAGGGAGGGAGCTCCATTCCCTTCCCCATCAGGTCAACATGCTGCTGTGAGGGGGACCCGATGGCAGGGAAGGCAGCCCGATGCCTTCCACAGACATCGGGGCAGCCTTCCATGTAAGCCTGTGAGATCCAGCCACCCATCTCATCCCACAAAAAATGAGATCCTACCTAAGACAATCGTGCAAAAAATAAAAAATATCACATGAGATGCTTCATTAGGTGAATCGTGTAAAAAAAAAAAAACTATGCCAAAGCAGCCATTTTTTGTCACCTTGGCTCACAAAAAGTGTATTACCAAGCGATCAAAAAGTCTTATGCACCCCAAAATGATGCCAATCACACCGCCATCTCATCCCACAAATAATGAGATCCTACCTAAGACAATCGTGCAAAAAATAAAAAATAAATATGGCTCTCAGACAATGGCAACACAAAAACAAAATTTAATTGTGTTCAAAAATGCATTTACTGTGTAAAACTTAACAAAAATAAAAATTATAGACATATTAGGTATCGCCGCGTCTGTAACCACCTGATATATCACATTATATGCCCCCTCGTGATTACTGTAAAAAAAAAAAATAATACACCATAACCCTTTTTTTTCACCTTGCCTCACATAAAGGCCTCATGTACACAACGTTGTTTTGGTCCGCAACCGAGCCGCAGTATTTCCAGCTTGGATGCGGACCCATTCACTTCAATGTGGCTGCAAAAGATGCAGACAGCACTCTGTGCGCTTTCCGCATCCGTTGCTCCGTTCCGTGGTCCGCCAAAAATATAACCTGTCCTCTTCTTGTCCGTTTTGCGGACAAGAATAAACAGTTATATAATGGCTGTCCGCGCTGTCCGCAAATTTCGGAACACACACGGACGCCATCCGTGCTTTGCGGATCCGCAATTTGCGAACCGCAAAACACACAACGGTCGTGTGCATAAGCCAAAGTGTAACACCAAGTGATCAAAAAGTCTTATGCACCCTAAAATGGTACCAATGAAAAGGTTGCCTCATACTGCAAAAAAAATGAGCCCCCACATAAGACAATTACTGAAAAAATAAAAACCAATGGCACTAGTAAACCAATCCATCAAAATCTGCGATGCAAAAGCCATATGGCGCTGCTTCTGTTCTGAGTCCTGCCATGTGCCCCCACAGCAGTTTAGCACCACATACAGGGTGTTGCCGTATTCAGGAGAAAATGGGTAACAAATTTTGAATGCTTTTTCTCCTGTTACCCCTTGTGAAAATGAAACATTTGGGGCTAAAGCTACATTTTATTGGAAGAAATGAAACTTTTCACGCCAAAGTGTTTCCAAATTCTTTAAAATGCTTAGTGGCTCAAAGTGCTCAGTACCCCCCTTAATATATTCTTTGAAGTGTGTAATTTCCAAAATGGGGTCAGTTTTTGAGAGTTTTCTCTGTAGGGGTACATCAGGGTCTCTTCAAATACAAAATGGTGCCCAAAAACCATTCTAGCAAAATCTGCCTCCAAAATCCATATGGGGCTCCTTTTCTTCTGACCACTGCCACGTGCCCCGAGAGCAGTTTACCACCATATATGGGGTATTTCTGTAAACTGTATAATCGGAGTAATGCATATTGAGGTTTAGTTTGCTGTTGACCCTTGTTGTTTTACAAGAAAAATTTGCAAAAAAAAACTCCATATTCCTTTAATTCTCGTTGAACACCTAAAGGGTTATTAAAGTTTGTAACATCAGTTTTGAATAATTTGAGGGGTGTAGTTTCTATAAGGGGGTCATTTATGGGTGGTTTCCATTACGTAAGCCCCTGAAAATCACATTAAAAACTGAATTGGTGCATAAAAAAATGGTTTTGGAAATGTTGTTAAAAATGTAAAAAATGACTTCTAAACTTCTAAGCCTTTAACGTCCTAAAAAAAAATACATTTACAAAATGATGCCAACATAAAGCAGACATATGGGGAATGATGACTGGTAACTATTTTATTAGGCATTACAATCTGTCTTAAAAGTAGAGAAATTCAAATTTAGAAAATTGTGAATTTTTCCAAATGTTTGGTAAATTTGGGATTTTTTATAAATAAAGTAAAAATATATTGACTCAAATTTAGCACTGTCGTGAAGTACATTAGTGTTGATCGCGAATATTCTAATTGCAATTTTTTATTGCGAATATTGGCACTTCGAGAATTCGCAAATATCTAGAATATAGTGCTATATCTTCGTAATGGCGAATATTCTAGATTTTTTTTCATCAGTACCCATGATCCCTCACTGCTTCTTGCTTGTGGGCCAATGAGAAGGCTGCAATATCTTTGACTTTAGGAGTAGTGTTGATCGCGAATTTTCAATTTGCAATTAAGAAAATAATGACTGGAGATCATGAATTCTCGAATTTGCGAATATATGACGAATATTCGCCCAAATATTTGCAAAATATTGTGAATTTGAATAGTGCCCCTGCTGCTCATCACTGTGTGTCATTAGAAAACTGTCTCCGAATGGCCTGGATAAGTAAAAGTGTTCCAAAGCTATTACCACATAAAGTGACACATGACCAAAAATGGCCTCGGCAGGAAAGGGAAAACTGGTAGAAAGGGTTAAAGGCATAGTATTCTTAGTGTATGTAAACTTTTGACATTGCAAAAAGTAATAAAAATGCCTTAACATTATTTATCTCTCATTATTCTGGCATTTGGCAAATAATAATAATTATGGTAATCCTAATTGACCAAAAACAAGAAGGGTTTATTTTTGATTTCATGTCAGATATTGAGAAAAACATGCATGTGTGTCTTTTATATAGTGTATGTAAACTTCTGGTTTCAACTATATAGCATATACACACACATCCAGTATACAGTATAGACAACATACAAAGATACACCATCATTTAGTAGTTTTCACTTACAAACCGGATTCCAAAAAAGTTGGGACACAATACAAATCGTGAATAAAAACTGAATGCAATGATGTGGAGGTGCCAACTTCTAATATTTTATTCAGAATAGAACATAAATCACGGAACAAAAGTTTAAACTGAGAAAATGTACCATTTTAAGGGAAAAATATGTTGAATCAGAATTTCATGGTGTCAACAAATCCCCAAAAAGTTGGGACAAGGCCATTTTCACCACTGTGTGGCATCTCCTCTTCTTCTTACAACACTCAACAGACGTCTGGGGACCGAGGAGACCAGTTTCTCAAGTTTAGAAATAGGAATGCTCTCCCATTCTTGTCTAATACAGGCCTCTAACTGTTCAATCGTCTTGGGCCTTCTTTGTTGCACCTTCCTCTTTATGATGCGCCAAATGTTCTCTATAGGTGAAAGATATGGACTGCAGACTGGCCATTTCAGTACCCGGATCCTTCTCCTACGCAGCCATGATGTTGTGATTGATGCAGAATGTGGTCTGGCATTATCTTGTTGAAAAATGCAGGGTCTTCCCTGAAAGAGATGACGTCTGGATGGGAGCATATGTTGTTCTAGAACCTGAATATATTTTTCTGCATTGATGGTGCCTTTCCAGACATGCAAGCTGCCCATGCCACACGCACTCATGCAACCCCATACCATCAGAGATGTAGGCTTCTGAACTGAGCGTTGACAACCACTTGGGTTGTCCTTGTCCTCTTTGGTCCGGATGACATGGCATCCCAGATTTCCAAAAAGAACTTCGAATCGTGACTCGTCTGAACACAGAACAGTCTTCCATTTTGCCACACTCCATTTTAAATGATCCCTGGCCCAGTGAAAACGCCTGAGCTTGTGGATCTTGCTTAGAAATGGCTTCTTCTTTGCACTGTAGAGTTTCAGCTGGCAACGGCGGATGGCACGGTGGATTGTGTTCACTGACAATGGTTTCTGGAAGTATTCCTGAGCCCATTCTGTGATTTCCTTTACAGTAGCATTCCTGTTTGTGGTGCAGTGTCGTTTAAGGGCCCGGAGATCACGGGCATCCAGTATGGTTTTACGGCCTTGACCCTTACGCACAGAGATTGTTCCAGATTCTCTGAATCTTCGGATGATGTTATGCACAGTTGATGATGATAGATGCAAAGTCTTTGCAATTTTTCGCTGGGTAACACCTTTCTGATATTGCTCCACTATCTTTCTGTGCAACATTGTGGGAATTGGTGATCCTCTACCCATCTTGGCTTCTGAGAGACACTGCCACTCTGAGAAGCTCTTTTTATACCCAATCATGTTGCCAATTGACCTAATTAGTGTTAATTGGTCTTCCAGCTCTTCGTTATGCCCAAATTTACTTTTTCCAGCCTCTTATCCCAACTTGTCCCAACTTTTTGGGGATTTGTTGACACCGTGAAAATTGGAATCAACGTATTTTTCCTTTAAAATGATACATTTACTCGGATTAAACGTTTGATCTGTCATCTACGTTCTATTACAAATAAAATATTGACATTTGCCATCTCCACATCATTGCATTCAGTTTTTATTCACGATTTGTTTAGTGTCCCAACTTTTTTGGAATCCGGTTTGTACATCAGGAGATTCCGATTCACAGAATGTGTGTTAGGTAATGGACTATGCCATTCATTTAATTTTAGGACGGGATGCAAACCGGTAGCCTTTAAGAGGCATTCCATTTTGCTCCGTCCTAATATGTCTATGGAGACAAATAACGGTTTTGTTTGGTTCTGTTATACATGATGGAAAAAATAGTCCTGTTGACAGCCCCAAGGTCTCATAGCCGATCTAGCGATTATTGTGCATAGTGTTTTTTTCATGGTTTTTGCTACAAATTGCTGGGGGGAAAAAGTGAGACAGCCACAATGTACAATAAACCACACAATTTAGCTTCCATCCCTTCACTGCCCTGAACACTGATATAATTGTATTCAGAGTTATTCAGGGCTAGAGGTTAAATTGACATATCCCCCTGTATTCCTAGCTGAATACCGCCTGAGGCCACCATCCCAGATAAGCGGTGCACCCCTGGTCTAAGATTTAAACTGAGTGTGTGCGACCACCTTAGTGAGGTGGACAAGAAATAGAGAAAAATAACAAACAGCAGGTTATGCGCTATATATATATATATATATATATATATACACACAATTTTACAATTTATAGAATAGCTCAGTGGATACAGTAAATTTGAATTACATTCAACTAAAAAAGTACTAAGATCCAGGTGCTGGTTTGAAAGATATAGAATATTATTCATGGCACAACCACTTCAAGTCCTGTCTCCTCTGTATCTCCCAGCTGAAAACTGCAGAGTTCAAAAGGACATCAACCCCACAAGATTTCTGTTAGTTAGCTTCATGAACATGCAGTAAATCGTACCAAATGACAAACACTGAAGGTAGGTTATCCACTGTTTTTATATAATTAATTCCTATGTATTCCTTTAAAGGGCATCTGTCATCAGATTTGTACCTATGACACTGGCTGACCTGTTGCATGTGCTCTTGGCAGCTGAAGGTATCTGTGTTGGTCCCATGTTCATATGTGTCCACATTGCTGAGAACAATGATGTTTTAGTATAAATAAATAAGCCTCGAGGAGTAAAGGGGACGTTGCTGTTATAACTAGAGGCTCAGCTCTCTCTGCAGCTGTCCTGCCCCTTGCATTTTGCAGAGAGAGCTGAGCCTCTAAGTGTAATGGCACAACATCCGATGCTCCTAGAGATTAATTTGCATATATTAAAACCCTTTTTTGTCAGCAATGCAGGCACATATGAACATGGGACCAACACAGATGCCTTCAGCTGCCAAGAGCACATGTAACAGGTCAGCCAGTGTCATAGGTACAAATATGCTGACAGATACACTTTTTTGTCCCTGTCTATCTGTTGGCTGCACTGTTTAAGAGATTGGCATCTACCTGACTATACTAATTGTCATTGAAAAGTACATCACATTGTTTTATGACCTACTTCTGAAACATAATCCACAGACACAATGATCAGGAGGGAACCTCATTGACTTTTATGGGAGAGTTCTCTAGGCATGCTCTATGACCTGCGCAGAGGTCATTATACAAGGAAAGAATAGGATCCTCCATTCACAATAGGTGATTGTCAAAATCTCCTATTGCGAATAATGGATCTTGTCTTATCTATACACAGAGGTGATATCTCCTTAAAAATTACAGGAAGGTTTAGAATAATATGTAACTGCAGTAAAGTGATATGTATAGACCAAGAAGTGCTGCTTATTATTAGGCTTAGTGGCCAGTGCCAAAAATGCTAGATTTTTGTTTAAATATTGATATTTAAATGGGAAATGAAAAATAACAATACTAAACATTCTTTAAAAATATGTTAAACATAAAAATGTGATTTAAACAATAGGTCATTTTCTGATGATACACAACTGTTTACTCAACCTCTGTAGTTTTACATAAACATTCAGGAGACACACCTGAACACATCAGAATCGGGATATCTTTATACATAAAGAAATACACTGAGTAATAATTTAAATCAGATCATCTGTAAATATGCAACAGTGAACACAAAAACAAGTAGCTCTCCAATAAACAGACCAATAAAAATCTTTATTCCTATACTAAGCAGGCACATAAATATGAACCCAATCTTATTTATCTAAAAATGAATTTCTGTCTGTTGGCATTTTGGCACCTAGGTACATGAGGTGCCCGGGAAGGTCTCGGCTCTCTACGACGTACAGTTCCTGCGATATTTCCAAAAAATGTATTAGCCAATAGGAGCTTGCAGCTTCAATCACATTCTAACTGCCATTCACACAGTCACATGACCCTTATCCAATAGAAACTTGCAGGTCCTTCAGTCTGGACATACACAGTTACACCTGTGGAAATCTTATATTAAGGGGACAGAGTGCTGTGGAGATCCTATATTAAGGGGGCATGATGCAGTGTGAAGGGGGACTCTTAAAGGGGAAGGGCCCTGTTCAGGTCAATGTTAAGGGGGCAGGCTGCTGTGCAGGGCACCGTGGGGGGGGGGGGGGGGCGCTGTGAACGTCACTATTAAGGGGGCGGAATGATGTGGACGTCACTGTTAAGGCGGTGGGCTGTGGTAGGGGGGGCCACTGTTAAGGGGTGGGCCACTGTGAAAAGGGAATGGGCCACTGGAGGCCACTATATAGGTCAGTGTAAAGGGGGCAAGGAACTGTGGAGGTCACAGTTAAGGGGGGCGGGCTGCTGTAGAGGTTACTGTTAAGGAAGCGGGCTCTGTGAAGGTCACTGTTAAGGGTGTGGGCCACTGTTCAGGCCACTATTAAGGGGATGGGGCGCTGTAGAAATTACTTTTAAGGGGACAGGGCATTGTGGGGTCACTGTTAAGGGAACAAGGTGCTGTGGATGTAATTGTTAAGGTGGTAAGCCTCTGTGAAATTCAATGTTAAGGGATCAGGCTGCTGTGAAGGTCAAAGTTAAGGGGTGGGCTGCTGTGGAGGACAATGTTAAGGGGCAGGGTGTTGTGGAGAGTCAGTGGTAAGGGGATGGGCCACTGTGGAAAACACTGTTATGGAGTTGGGGGATGTGAAAGTCAGTTAAGTGGGTAGGCCGCTGTAGAGGTCACTGTTAAGGAAGCGGGCTCTGTGCAGGTCACTGTTAGGGGGTTGAACCGCTGTGGAGGTCACTGTTAAGGGGGCAGTATACTTTGTAGGTCACTGTTAAGGGGACAAAGTGCTGTGATGTCATTAAGGGGGCAAACCTCTGTGACATTCACTGTTAAGGGATCTGCTTGCTATGAAAGTCAAAGTTAAGGGGGGGGGTCTGCTGTGAAGGCCAATGTTAGGGGCAGGATGCTGTGGAGGGTCAGTATTAAGGGGACAAGCAGCTGTGGAGAACACTGTTATGGGGGCGGGGGGTGTGAAGGTTACAGTTAACGGGGTGGGCTGCTGTGTAGGTCAAAGTTGAGGGGGTGGTGCTGTAGAGGTTGCTGTTATGGTGAAAACTGTGGATATCTTTTAACCTCATGCACAAATAGTAAATTAAATAGTCAAAATATACTTGTGTGAAGCCGGGTCATCCTGCTAGTATTATAAAAATATTAATAAAACTGTATTGCTCCTAGTCTATTGCACAGTTTTTTGCCAAGAGCAGTGAGTGTAGAAGTTTTTTGGGATAGCTATTAGATCAGTCGGGGTCCTACCATTGGGACTAACCTCAATCAGAAGAATGGGGACCTCATACCCTACAGGGTACTCTAAATGAATGTAGCAGCAGGTTGACCGTAGTCACTGCCGTTACATTAATCTCAATGGGAGTTCAGCATGTAGCAGAGCCCTGTACTCTGCTATCTCTAGAATTCTTATAGAGATGAATAGAGTGGGCATGCTCGACCTGCTGCTCTGTTCATTTCTGAGGGGCCAGTGAATGGTTATCCTCTGTCTGGAGGATAGGGGATAACTAACTATAACTGGAATACCCCTTTAAAGTATATCCAATACAAACACAGAAAACAAGTTCCAAAGTAACTAAGTATAAAGAGCCAAAAAAAGTAACTCTGTACGTAAATCCAATTAAAGTAGCTTTGTATGTACTGCCAAAAAATAACTGTGTATGGAGCCAAATAAAGTAACTTTGTAAATAGAGCCAAATAAAGTAGCTTTGTAGTAGAGTGTATTACCATTTTGTTCCCTTGAATGAAGTATCCAAACGTGGGTATTGAGATATAAATTATATATATATATATATATATATATATATATATATATTACAGTACAGACCAAAAGTTTGGACACACCTTCTCATTCAAAGAGTTTTCTTTATTTTAATGACTATGAAGGCATCAAAACTATGAATTAACACATGTGGAATTATATACATAACAAACAAGTGTGAAACAACTGAAAATATGTAATATTCTAGGTTCTTCAAAGTAGCCACCTTTTGCTTTGATTACTGCTTTGCACACTCTTGGCATTCTCTTGATGAGCTTCAAGAGGTAGTCCCCTGAAATGGTCTTCCAACAGTCTTGAAGGAGTTCCCAGAGATGCTTAGCACTTGTTGGCCCTTTTGCCTTCACTCTGCGGTCCAGCTCACCCCAAACCATCTCGATTGGGTTCAGGTCCGGTGACTGTGGAGGCCAGGTCATCTGGCGCGGCACCCCATCACTCTCCTTCATGGTCAAATAGCCCTTACTTTCAAAGTTTTCCCAATTTTTCGGCTGACCAACTGACTGACCTTCATTTGTTAAAGTAATGATGGCCACTCGTTTTTCTTTACTTAGCTGCTTTTTTCTTGCCATAATACAAATTCTAACAGTCTATTCAGTAGGACTATCAGCTGTGTATCCACCTGACTTCTCCTCAATGCAACTGATGGTCCCAACCCCATTTATAAGGCAAGAAATCCCACTTATTAAACCTGACAGGGCACACCTGTGAAGTGAAAACCATTTCAGGGGACTACCTCTTGAAGCTCATCAAGAGAATGCCAAGAGTGTGCAAAGCATTAATCAAAGCAAAGGGTGGCTACTTTGAAGAACCTAGAATATGACATATTTTCAGTTGTTTCATACTTGTTTGTTATGTATATAATCCCACATGTGTTAATTCATAGTTTTGATGCCTTCAGTGTGAATCTACAATTTTCATAGTCATGAAAATAAAGAAAACTCTTTGAATGAGAAGGTGTGTCCAAACTTTTGGTCTGTACTGTATATATATATTTTGTTGTGTATACTTTGTTTATACCCAGTTATATACACAGCTGATACAAACAGTGGAAGATTTGACTGTTATCAACAATTATGTGCTCTTGATTCTTTTGCCGCCATAGTGAATAGTGTATGGCAGTTCCAGCCAACAGTCTAATGTGTATGGGAAGCTTTTGTTATCCCAGGAGATAAGCCACCACCACAGGTGTCTGCCAGCGGCTTCCTCCTCCTCCTCTCCATTGAATACCCATACTCGTGTGGCAGAACCAACGTGAGGGAGTTAAGGAGTCGCTTTTGAATGTGCATGGCAGACTTACTGATAAGGGGTGTGCTCAAAACGACCATTATAGGCACGCTTACCCCTATTATTTCAGAAGCGAAAAACAGTAATATGCTCAATGTACTGTGAATGTCCTGTTTAACATTGGACACCTACTTGGAAACTAAGGAAAGATAAGATGAAGGAAGCTAAATACAAAAAATAAAGTACACAGGCAGTTGTGGTGCTGGAATGAATGATGTTAGCAACATTAATGTATACAGTGTGTAGAATTTAAAGGGTTAGTCTGGGATTGTTGCCTAAGAGCAAAATGATACAAAATTAAATAAAACAACCATAAGTCAACTGTTAAATCCCAGGCTGCTCCAGGGCTGTTGCTTCTGTAGACCCTGCCAGTGCTGCATTCATGATCTCGCTTACATCATTCATACAATCACTGCCCTCTGCAGTCTCCTGACGACAAAGATACAAGTTTCAGCCCTGAAACCAGTGACCTGGACATTATGCCTAATTCTTGTACAACAAAATTAGAACCATGTCACTCCTGTGCCTAATAAGGAAGGAGGTTTTGCTCCTAATTCAACGTCAAGCAGGTACTCTTCTCTGCAAGCCGTCTGCACAAGTCATTAATGCTTCCAATGCTGCATGAGAAAAGAAAACCCGAGGGAAATAGTTATGGTGCAAATGAAAAATGTGATGTATGTTCGATATGAATTTACATATTGATACCCAGAATCTATGGCAGCTGATTATTCACTGTTTGACATATTTCAACCAGGTGACTTGCCTTGTATCACTTATGAGAGATATTAAGATGAATTTATGAATTCCTTAAACAGTAGGAACCTCTGAAGGATTTTTTTTTTTCTTTCTGACTACAGATTGGTTTTTACGCTTTCTGGAGAGGCTGGGGACACCAGTTAAATAAGCTAGTGGACACAAGATCAATGTCAGCTATGTCAATACATATGTAATATATGCTGAGCTTCAGATGAACAGCGAGACTGGAGATTCACTGCTCTGCTCCACACTACCTGACATTTCACAACATGCTACCGAGCAAGGCGCTCAGTATCTGAAGCCTCCATTCATAATTCATGGTGTTGGTGCTGAGATTTCTTCCTTTATGACAGATTAAAAGAAACATTTGACAAATGTATCAAATAAATAGTGATTGCACAAAAAAGAAAAGAGTTCTTGATTTCCCGTTAATATCTTATTTCCTTTATACTTTTTAACACTTCTCCTGATGTCGACATAAATTACAGATAATGTTGCATTGTAGTTTGTGTTCTATCTACTGTATCATCTATCTCATTCCTATCTACTGTATTTTTATCTATCTACTTGACTGTCCTCTATCCATTTCAAAAATGTCCAATTCATGTGAGATGAATCTTACAATATAACATTTAGAACAGATGGAGGTTTATTGTACAGTTTTAGTGCTAAAAATTAACTTACCCATGGCTTGTAAAAGTGACAGAATGTTGGATATGTCATGTGTAATTGATGTGCATATTAATGTAAACCTCTGCATTCAGTCAATTTTTATACCAGGAAAAGCCTGATTTAATGTTTTTGGATATTCTTTTCTTCTAGACATATGAAACCAGATAATGTCAGAATTGTTGAATGTAAAATACTAAAATGAGAACATATATGTTTCAAAATACAGCACAGTTACAGCATTGTAAACATGTAATGTAAATTTTAATTTTTACCAACGTTCAGATTTTAGGATTTTGATTAAGAATTGTATATAATAGAAGTGCTGTTCCATTTAGTAAAAACCCAAAGTTACTAGGAATAGGTAGAACTCAAAAGTAAGGGCTGATACTTTACATTTTCTAGTGAAAGAATTCTATATAGAACATAATGTTACGTTTCCTAAAATACAGCAAAAGCAAAACAGAAAATATGAAGGAGTAGGCCAACCAGCCACAACAACCAGTCACAGGTGAAGGGATAATTTTATGACAATGGCAGCTGTCAATAGGTGGTATATACTAGATAGGAAGTGAACAGTCAGTTCTTGAAGTTCACATGTTGGAAACAAGAAAAATGGGCATGAGAAAGGATCTGAGCATCTTTGACTAGAGTCACATTGTAATGACTAGATGATTGGGTGAGAGCATCTCGAAACCAACAGGTCTTGTGCAGTGTTCCAAGTATGCAGAGGTTAGTACCTAGTAGGAAATAAAAGTGGCATATCAGCTACAAAGTCATAGGTGTACAAGGCACATTGATGCATGTGGGGTACATAGACTAGCAAATTTTGTCTGATCCCACAGAAAATCTATTGTAGTACAATTTGTCTATAGAAATAGATATAAAGGTGTCACAACACTGCATTGCAGCTTGGTATATGTGGTTGTGTAGCTACAGACTGGTCAGAACACCCATAATGACCTCTGTTCTCTGTTTAACCACCTCCGGACCGCCTAACGCAGGATCGCGTTCCGGAGGTGGCAGCCCTGCGCACAGTCACGCATATACGCGTCATCTCGCGAGACGCGAGACTTCCTGTGAACGCGCGCACACAGGCGCGTGCGCTCACAGGAACGGAAGGTAAGAGAGTTGATCTCCAGCCTGCCAGCGGCGATCGTTCGCTGGCAGGCTGGAGATGTGTTTTTTTTAACCCCTAACAGGTATATTAGACGCTGTTTTGATAACAGCGTCTAATATACCTGCTACCTGGTCCTCTGGTGGTCCCCTTTGTTTGGATCGACCACCAGAGGACACAGGTAGCTCAGTAAAGTAGCACCAAGCACCACTACACTACACTACACCCCCCCCCCCCGTCACTTATTAACCCCTTATTAGCCCCTGATCACCCCTAATCACCCCTGATCACCCCATATAGACTCCCTGATCACCCCCCTGTCATTGATTACCCCCCTGTCATTGATCAACCCCCTGTAAAGCTCCATTCAGACGTCCGCATGATTTTTACGGATCCACTGATAGATGGATCGGATCCGCAAAACGCATCCGGACGTCTGAATGAAGCCTTACAGGGGCGTGATCAATGACTGTGGTGATCACCCCATATAGACTCCCTGATCACCCCCCTGTCATTGATTACCCCCCTGTCATTGATTACCCCCCTGTAAAGCTCCATTCAGACGTCCGCATGATTTTTACGGATCCACTGATAGATGGATCGGATCCGCAAAACGCATCCGGACGTCTGAATGAAGCCTTACAGGGGCATGATCAATGACTGTGGTGATCACCCCATATAGACTCCCTGATCACCCCCCTGTAAAGCTCCATTCAGATGTCCGCATGATTTTTACGGATGCACTGATACATGGATCGGATCCGCAAAACGCATCCGGTCGTCTAAATGAAGCCTTACAGGGGCATGATCAATGACTGTGGTGATCACCCCCCTGTCATTGATTACCCCCCTGTAAAGCTCCATTCAGATGTCCGCATGATTTTTACGGATGCACTGATAGATGGATCGGATCCGCAAAACGCATCCGGACGTCTGAATGAAGCCTTACAGGGGCATGATCAATGACTGTGGTGATCACCCCATATAGACTCCCTGATCACCCCCCTGTCATTGATTACCCCCCTGTCATTGATTACCCCCCTGTAAAGCTCCATTCAGACGTCCGCATGATTTTTACGGATGCACTGATAGATGGATCGGATCCGCAAAACGCATCCGGACGTCTGAATGAAGCCTTACAGGGGCGTGATCAATGACTGTGGTGATCACCCCATATAGACTCCCTGATCACCCCCCTGTCATTGATTACCCCCCTGTAAAGCTCCATTCAGACGTCCGCATGATTTTTACGGATGCACTGATAGATGGATCGGATCCGCAAAACGCATCCGGACGTCTGAATGAAGCCTTACAGGGGCATGATCAATGACTGTGGTGATCACCCCATATAGACTCCCTGATCACCCCCCTGTCATTGATTACCCCCCTGTCATTGATTACCCCCCTGTAAAGCTCCATTCAGATGTCCGCATGATTTTTACGGATGCACTGATAGATGGATCGGATCCGCAAAACGCATCCGGACGTCTGAATGAAGCCTTACAGGGGCGTGATCAATGACTGTGGTGATCACCCCATATAGACTCCCTGATCACCCCCCTGTCATTGATCACCCCCCTGTCATTGATCAACCCCCCTGTCATTGATCAACCCCCCTGTCATTGATCACCCCCCCTGTCATTGATCACCCCCCCTGTCATTGATCACCCCCCTGTAAGGCTCCATTCAGATATTTTTTTGGCCCAAGTTAGCGGAATTTTTTTTTTTTTTTCTTACAAAGTCTCATATTCCACTAACTTGTGTCAAAAAATAAAATCTCACATGAACTCCCCATACCCCTCACGGAATCCAAATGCGTAAAATTTTTTAGACATTTATATTCCAGACTTCTTCTCACGCTTTAGGGCCCCTAGAATGCCAGGGCAGTATAAATACCCCACATGTGACCCCATTTCGGAAAGAAGACACCCCCAGGTATTCCATGAGGGGCATATTGAGTCCATGAAAGATTGAAATTTTTGTCCCAAGTTAGCGGAACGGGAGACTTTGTGAGAAAAAAATTAAAAATATCAATTTCCGCTAACTTGTGCCAAAAAAAAAAAAATTCTATGAACTCACCATGCCCCTCATTGAATACCTTGGGGTGTCTTCTTTCCAAAATGGGGTCACATGTGGGGTATTTATACTGCCCTGGCATTCTAGGGGCCCCAAAGCGTGAGAAGAAGTCTGGTATCCAAATGTCTAAAAATGCCCTCCTAAAAGGACTTTGGGCACCTTTGCGCATCTAGGCTGCAAAAAAGTGTCACACATCTGGTATCGCCGTACTCAGGAGAAGTTGGGGAATGTGTTTTGGGGTGTCATTTTACATATACCCATGCTGGGTGAGAGAAATATCTTGGTCAAATGCCAACTTTGTATAAAAAAATGGGAAAAGTTGTCTTTTGCCAAGATATTTCTCTCACCCAGCATGGGTATATGTAAAATGACACCCCAAAACACATTCCCCAACTTCTCCTGAATACGGCGATACCACATGTGTGACACTTTTTTGCAGCCTAGGTGGGCAAAGGGGCCCATATTCCAAAGAGCACCTTTAGGATTTCACAGGTCATTTACCTACTTACCACACATTAGGGCCCCTGGAAAATGCCAGGGCAGTATAACTACCCCACAAGTGACCCCATTTTGGAAAGAAGACACCCCAAGGTATTCCGTGAGGGGCATGGCGAGTTCCTAGAATTTTTTATTTTTTGTCACAAGTTAGTGGAAAATGCTTATTTTTTTTTTTTTTTTTTTTCATACAAAGTCTCATATTCCACTAACTTGTGACAAAAAATAAAAAGTTCCATTAACTCACTATGCCCATCAGCGAATACCTTGGGGTCTCTTCTTTCCAAAATGGGGTCACTTGTGGGGTAGTTATACTGCCCTGGCATTCTAGGGGCCCAAATGTGTGGTAAGGAGTTTGAAATCAAATTCTGTAAAAAATGACCTGTGAAATCCGAAAGGTGCTCTTTTGAATATGGGCCCCTTTGCCCACCTAGGCTGCAAAAAAGTGTCACACATCTGGTATCTCCGTAATCGGGAGAAGTTGGGGAATGTGTTTTGGGGTGTCATTTTACATATACCCATGCTGGGTGAGAGAAATATCTTGGCAAAAGACAACTTTTCCCATTTTTTTATACAAAGTTGGCATTTGACCAAGATATTTATCTCACCCAGCATGGGTATATGTAAAAAGACACCCCAAAACACATTCCTCAACTTCTCCTGAATACAGAGATACCAGATGTGTGACACTTTTTTGCAGCCTAGGTGGGCAAAGGGGCCCACATTCCAAAGAGCACCTTTTGGATTTCACAGGTCATTTACCTACTTACCACACATTTGGGCCCCTAGAATGCCAGGGCAGTATAACTACCCCACAAGTGACCCCATTTTGGAAAGAAGAGACCCCAAGGTATTCGCTGATGGGCATAGTGAGTTCATGGAAGTTTTTATTTTTTGTCACAAGTTTGTGGAATATGAGACTTTGTATGAAAAAAAAATAAAAAATAAAAATCATCATTTTCCACTAACTTGTGACAAAAAATAAAAAATTCTAGGAACTCGCCATGCCCCTCACGGAATACCTTGGGGTGTCTTCTTTCCAAAATGGGGTCACTTGTGGGGTAGTTATACTGCCCTGGTATTCTAGGGGCCCAAATGTGTGGTAAGGAGTTTGAAATCAAATTCAGGAAAAAATGAGGAGTGAAATCCGAAAGGTGCTCTTTGGAATATGGGCCCCTTTGCCCACCTAGGCTGCAAAAAAGTGTCACACATCTAGTATCCCCGTACTCAGGAGAAGTTGAGGAATGTGTTTTGGGGTGTCTTTTTACATATACCCATGCTGGGTGAGATAAATATCTTGGTCAAATGACAACTTTGTATAAAAAAATGGGAAAAGTTGTCTTTTGCCAAGATATTTCTCTCACCCAGCATGGGTATATATAAAATGACACCCCAAAACACATTCCCCACCTTCTCCTGAGTACGGAGATACCAGATGTGTGACACTTTTTTGCAGCCTAGGTGGGCAAAGGGGCCCATATTCCAAAGAGCCCCTTTCGGATTTCACAGGTCATTTTTTACAGAATTTGATTTCAAACTCCTTACCACACATTTGGGCCCCTAGAATGCCAGGGCAGTATAACTACCCCACAAGTGACCCCATTTTGGAAAGAAGAGACCCCAAGGTATTCGCTGATGGGCATAGTGAGTAATCATTCGTTTGAAATCAAATTCTGTAAAAAATGACCTGTGAAATCCGAAAGGTGCTCTTTGGAATATGGGCCCCTTTGCCCACCTAGGCTGCAAAAAAGTGTCACACATCTGGTATCTCTGTATTCAGGAGAAGTTGAGGAATGCGTTTTGGGGTGTCTTTTTACATATACCCATGCTGGGTGAGATAAATATCTTGGTCAAATGCCAACTTTGTATAAAAAAAATGGGAAAAGTTGTCTTTTGCCAAGATATTTCTCTCACCCAGCATGGGTATATGTAAAATGACACCCCAAAACACATTCCCCACCTTCTCCTGAGTACGGAGATACCAGATGTGTGACACTTTTTGCAGCCTAGGTGGGCAAAGGGGCCCATATTCCAAAGAGCACCTTTTGGATTTCACAGGTCATTTTTTACAGAATTTGATTTCAAACTCCTTACCACACATTTGGGCCCCTAGAATGCCAGGGCAGTATAACTACCCCACAAGTGACCCCATTTTGGAAAGAAGAGACCCCAAGGTATTCGCTGATGGGCATAGTGAGTACATAGAACTTTTTATTTTTTGTCACAAGTTAGTGGAATATGAGACTTTGTAAGAAAAAAAAAAAAAAAATCATCATTTTCCGCTAACTTGTGACAAAAAATAAAAAGTTCTATGAACTCACTATGCCCATCAGCGAATACCTTAGGGTGTGTACTTTCAGAAATGGGGTCATTTGTGGGGTGTTTGTACTGTCTGGCCATTGTAGAACCTCAGGAAACATGACAGGTGCTCAGAAAGTCAGAGCTGCTTCAAAAAGCGGAAATTCACATTTTTGTACCATAGTTTGTAAACGCTATAACTTTTACCCAAACCATTTTTTTTTTACCCAAACATTTTTTTTTTATCAAAGACATGTAGAACTATAAATTTAGAGCAAAATTTCTATATGGATGTCGTTTTTTTTGCAAAATTTTACAACTGAAAGTGAAAAATGTCATTTTTTTGCAAAAAAATTGTTAAATTTCGATTAATAACAAAAAAAGTAAAAATGTCAGCAGCAATGAAATACCACCAAATGAAAGCTCTATTAGTGAGAAGAAAAGGAGGTAAAATTCATTTGGGTGGTAAGTTGCATGACCGAGCAATAAACGGTGAAAGTAGTGTAGGTCAGAAGTGTAAAAAGTGGCCTGGTCTTTCAGGGTGTTTAAGCACTGGGGGCTGAGGTGGTTAAGTTACCTACAATAGGCACATGAGCATTAGAAGTGGACCCTGAAAGAAGATAGCCTGGTCTTATGAATCCATTTTTTTTTTTTACCTCTCATATGTATGGTATTGGTAAGTTGTTTATGTATCACTTACTTGAGGAAGAGATTACACCTAATGGGAAGCAAGCGAACCAGCTTTAGATAATGTTCTGAAAGGAATTTTTGGGTCCTGGCAATTCTGTGGATGTTACATTGACACTTACTACTGTGGGGATTTGCTCTGGTAGACAGGCTAGCGGACGCAGTATAGAGGCAACCACAAAGTCTTTAACTTAAACAGTTCGGTGTTTTTTCACACATAAGAGAAAATGACCGTTTACAGTCTTGGTGTTTGTTCACACCACGCAATGTCCATAGAACAAAATCTTCACCTGGTTAGCAGTTTTCCACCCGCAGTCCACAGTAGGCTTTAGGGGCCTGTTTCCTGTCATGCGGCTCTCAGCCCTTTAGCACGGCACAACTTCACAGGTCCTAAAACACAGAGACTCCCCAGCTTCTCTGTCAGATGGAGGATAAACCACACACAGCTGAGACTGCTGGCTGGGTTTTATATAGGCCAAAAAAGACCCGGCCTGGAGCGTAGGGAGAAGCCACCCACCCAGCACTTTGGCTACTCCCAGTAAGAGCCGGCCCGGATCGGCTTTACAGCCATACTACACAGCAAACAGTGTCAATCAGCACTAACTGCCGCTGACACTTGAAACTGCTGGCTCTTACCTCACCGAGGCCAGGAATCTCGGTGACACATACTTTTCATCAATGACGGCCCCTTGCGCCTTCCTACACTACCTACAGTATCTAAACATTGTAAGTGACAAAAAAAAACGGCTTCATGGCAACAGCATTCCCTAACAACATTGGGATTTTTCTGCAGGATAATGCACACTGCAATAATGGTTCAGGAATGGTTTGATAAACATGACAGTTCACAATGCTTTTCATTTAACCTCGAAATTCCCTAGCTCTCATTCCAATCAAGCTTCTGTGAGATTTACTAAAAAAGAAACAAGTTCAATCCTTGGAAGTCTAACCTAAAAACTTACAGGACTTAAAGAATCTGCTGCTAATGTCTTGGTGCCAAATACCACAGGACACCTTAAAAAATGTTGTGAAGTTCATGCCTCTATGAGTCAGAACAGTTTTAGTTGCTCAAGGGGGACTACCAAGGTTGCCAACTATCTGTAAATTTGTAGTCAATAAAAATTGGGAAGTTTTTACCAGTGTCCATGATGATTTTGAATTTGGATTAGCCCTGAAACATGTCTATAGTTAACTATATTGTGTGTGACAATGACATTCACTATTTGGCCTCAAGCATACGGTCAAATCCATTTTAGGGCCTGCACATCGACTTCAATGGGTCTGTGGTCTGCATTTTATGGACAAATATAGGACATGTTCTATCTTTTTGCAAAAAAGGGCATAAGGATGTGGAAAGCACATAAATTATCCATCTGATTTCTGCATCCTTATGTCCTTTCCTCAAAAAGATAGATTATGTCCACAAGATGGGGACCACGGAACAATTGAAGTTAATGTGGATGGCACATGGACCGCATCCATATTTTGTGGATCAGTGGTTTGCGGACATGGTGGTGTCCATGGGGCCTTAATGGGTGAAATAGGGTGAAAACGTCATTATCTATACTTGGTGAAATAGTTTTTGACTTCTATCTTCTAACATGAGCTTCTTAATAAATATAATTTAATTTAAGTATCACTGTTACTGTTGAGCTTGCTTCGCTTTGCTCAACACTAATCACTGTATTTGAAAAAAAAGACAAAAATATTTGATATGTCATAACCAGTGATGGACGAACATCGACCAGGACAGTTCGCGAACACTATCAAATGTTCGCAAACCCCAAGTTCGCGGTGGGCCCCATTTCACTTTAATGGCAGGCGAACCTGAAAAACCTTCAGCTTATATTTGCAGCCACCAAATACTTAGTAGAAGTGTAAACATAGTCCCAAACATGGACAGTGACATACTAGAGGGGGATCAATGACAACAATTCCAACACAAAATATGTATCTTAATCAGGGGACTTGCTTATGCGTCTTAGAGGGAAATTTTATTTTAGGCCACGGGAGTACGTTGTTCCAATGTCGTTTGTCACTATATGTAGCTGAGGTAACTCAGAAAAACAGCAAACCAATGCTGCACCGCCCAAATGCACTATATAGAAAGTACATAATTGGTATATAATACCTCTGCTCCAATCAATTTTTTTGGGGGGCAACTGGTATATCACACCAGTAGAAATTATTTGTTCCAATGTCGTTTGTCACTGAGGTAATGCAGCTAAACCGCAAACAAATGCTGCACTACCCAAATGCACTATATAGAAAGTATATACAGTGTCTTGCAAAAGTATTCTGACCCCCCCTTGACTTTTTTTGTATTTTGGTGCCTCACAACCTGGAATTAACGTGGATTGATTGAGGATTTGCATCATTTAGTTTACTGAACATGCCCACAACTTTGAAGATTTATTTTATTTTATTTTTTATTGTGAAGCAAACAACAAATATGACAAAATAACAGAAAAAGTCAATGTGCATAACTATTCACCCCCCTAAACTCAATACTTTGTAGAGCCACCTTTTGTGGCAATCACAGCTCCGAGTCGCTTTGGATAAGTACTGAGCTTGCCACATCTTACCACTGGGATTTTTGCCCATTTCTCCTTGCAAAACTGCTCCAGCTCCTTCAAGTTAGATGGTTTGCACTTGTGAACAGCAATCTTTAAGACTGACCACAGATTTTCTATTGGATTGAGATCTGGGCTTTGACTAGGCCATTCCAACACATTTACATGCTTCCCCTTAAACCACTCAAGTGTTGCTTTAGCCGTGTGTTTGGGGGCATTGTCCGGCTGGAAGGAGAACCTCCGTCCTAGCCTCAAATCACGCACAGAGTGGGACAGGTTTTGCTCAAGAATATCCCTGAATTTAGCACCATCCATCTTTCCCTCAACTCTGACCAGTTTCCCAGTCCCGGCTGCTGAAAAACAACCCCACAGCATGATGCTGCAACCACCATGTTTCACTGTGGGGATGGTGTTCTTTGGGTGATGTGATGTGTTGGGTTTGCACCAGAAATAGCGTTTTCTTTGGCCGAAAAGTTCAATTTTAGTCTCATCAGACCAGAGCACCTTCCTCCATACATTTGGGAGTCTCCCACATGCTTTTTGCAAACTCACAATGTGCCTTTTTGTTTTTTTGCTGAAAGTAATGGCTTTCTTCTGGCCACTCTGCCATAAAGCCCAACTCTATGGAGCGCATGGCTTATTGTCGTCCTATGTACAGATACTATTTTTTTATAACCTAACCCTGACTTGTACTTCTCAACAACATTGTCCCTTACTTGTTTGGACAGTTCATTGGTCTTCATGGCAGTGTTTGGTTAGTGATTCCTCTTGCTTAGGTGTTGCAGCCATTGGGGCATTTAAAAAAAGGTTTGTATATGTAATGACCGATCATTTGACACTTAGATTGCACACAGGTGGACATCATTTCACTAATTATGTGACTTCTGAAGGTAATTGGCTGCACCAGAGCTTTTATGGGCTTCCTAACAAAGGGGGTGAATACATACGCACATGCCAATTTTCTGTTTTATATTTCTAAACAATATTTATTTATTTTTATATATTTTTCTCCTTTCACTTCACCAACTTAGACTATTGTGTTCTGATCTATCACATAAAATTCTGATTAACAAAACATTGAACTTAGGCCTCATGCACACGACCATTTTTTTTTGCAGTCCGCAAAAACGGGTTACGTAGTCCCGTGATCCGTAGTCACGTGATCCGTGTCCGATTTTTCTTCCGTGGGTCTTCCTTGATTTTTGGAGGATCCACGGACATGAAGGAAAAAGTCGTTTTGGTGTCCGCCTGGCCGTGCGGAGCCAAACGGATCCGTCCTGACTTACAATGCAAGTCAATGAGGACGGATCCGTTTGACGTTGACACAATATGGTGCAATTGCAAACGGATCCGTCCCCCATTGACTTTCATTGTAAAGTCAGGAGTCCCTATTATACCATCGGAGTTTTCTCCAATCCGATGGTATATTTTAACTTGAAGCGTCCCCATCACCATGGGAACACCTCTATGTTAAAATATACCATCGGATTTGAGTTATATCGTGAAAACTCAGATCCGACAGTATATTCTAACACAGAGGTGTTCCCATAGTGATGGGGACGCTTCAAGTTAAAATATACTAAGAACTGTGTACATGACTGCCCCCTCTGTAAGAGATCATGTGCTGCCAGGCAGGAGGGGGCAGACCCCCCTCCCTCCCCAGTTTTAAATTCATTGGTGGCCAGTGCGGCCCCCCCTCCCCTCCCCTGTATTACATTCATTGGTGGCCAGTGCGGCCCTCCCTCCCCTGTATTACATTCATTGGTGGCCAGTGCGGCCCCGCCTCCCTCCCCTGTATTACATTCATTGGTGGTCAGTGCGGCCCCCCTCCCTCCCTCCCCTGTATTACATTCATTGGTGGCCAGTGCGGCCCCCCTCCCTCCCCTGTATTACATTCATTGGTGGCCAGTGCGGCCCCCCTCCCTCCCCTGTATTACATTCATTGGTGGCCAGTGCGGCCCCCCTCCTAATTAACCCCTCCATCATTGATGGCAGCGGAGAATTCCGATCGGAGTCCCAGTTTAATCGCTGGGGCTCCGATAGGTAACCATGGCAACCAGGATGCTACTGCAGTCCTGGCTGCCATGGTTACTTAGCAATTTTAGAAGCATTATACTTACCTTCGCTGTCTGTGGCCGGCCGGGCGCTCCTCCTACTGGTAAGTGAAAGGTCTGTGCGGCACATTGCTTATAGCACAGACCTTTCACTTACCAGTAGGAGGAGCGCCCGGCCGGTCACAGACAGTGCAAGTCAAGGGAGGTGAATACTTTTGCAAGGCACTGTAATTGGTATATAACACCCCTGCTTCAATCCGTTTTTTTTTTTTTTTGTAAGGTGGGGGGGGGGGGGGCAACTGGTACGTATATCACACCAGTAGAAATTATTTGTTCCAATGTCGTTTGTCACTATCTGTAGCTGAGGTAACACAGCAAAACCGCAAAAAAAATGCTGCACTACCCAAATGCACTATTTAGAAAGTATATTATTGGTATATAACACCCCTGCTTCAATCAGTTTTTTTGGGTGGCAACTGGTATATCACACCAGTAGAAATTATTTGTTTCAATGGCGTTTGTCACTCTGTGTAGCTGAGGTAACGCAGCTAAACCGCAAACAAATGCTGCACTACCTAAATGCACTATACAGAAAGTATATTAATGATATATCACACCCCTGATTCAATCAGATTTTTTGGGGGGCAACTGGTATTTCACACCAGTAGAAATTATTTGTTCCAATAGTGTTTGCCCCTCTGTATAGCTGCAGTATTGCAGCAGAACCGCACACAACTGCTGCACAATACAAATGCACTATAATATACTTTCTATGTTAGAAAGTATATTATAAGTATATGACACCCCTCAGTAAGTCACACCTATCGATAGCACACCTATACCACTTCTTAAAAGAACTTTTGTGGCCCTATTAGCTAGCGTTTGGTGTCCCTAACAGTCTGTCCCTGCTCCACACAGCAAACTCTCCCTACACTGTTAAAAGACTGAAAATGGCTTCCAGATCAGTTTTATTTATAAGGCAGGGGGTGTGTCCATGTGATGAAACATCTCAATTGGCTGTCCTGTACCACCTGATGGATGTATCATGGGTCAAAGTTCTTCACAATGTAAAAGAATATGCCGCCAGCAGACATCTCCATATGTTTGCATGTTTGGCGAATCGCGAACAAGCAAAGGCCATTTCTAGTCATAACAACATATCAAGAGTTGTAATTGGTGTGTGTGTGTGTGGGGGGGGGGGGGGGGTGTGGGGGGGGGTGTCTCAGCAATCTAACCCCTCTAATCAAAATCTGAAGAAAGAGGTTTTCGCATAGTGCACTCTCTCTCCTTTTTACAGGAGACTCAGCATCCCATGTCCCTTGTCTTCTGAAAATCCAGCTTCCATCAACATTACAACTTTTACTCGGGTTTTGTGCTTGGGCTATGTCTGGGATATCACTTCTGCTGTGAATGGGATCAGAACTGTACCTCTTTTTGGTGTATGTGCAGATGGGTTGGATTCAGTCTTATGCGTAATTAAGATGGCTTTTCTGTTCCAAAAGGATCCAGACAAAAATAAGTACCTTACATAACAGGGATTATCTTCACATTTTTAAGGCCTATCATTCCTATTTCCTAGCATTCTAACATAGGTGAGAAAATCAATTCTGTGAAAGTTTTCTTTGAAGGTTTTTTTGTTTGTTTGTTTTTTAAACACCTAAAAGATATATAGTGTTCAGACGTTTATCCATAAAACAAATCACATTATCATGATTTCAGTGGAGGACTGCACCCTTAACAACTGCCCCTCTCAGTAGTGGCCAAAGACTGAAGTGTATTTGTATGTACTGTACACGCTCAACCTGTCAATCACTATGAGGAGGGAAGGATGAAGTGGGGAGAGGAGAATCCGCTGTATGCTGTGAGTGGTCTATAGGCCAGATGACACAATATTTTTTGTCGGGCTAATAGGAGAGAAATTCCAGAATTGGGGCAGCATAGAATAAAGCCTAATTGAATTTAAGCATAATAGAAAAAAATAAAAAATAAATTGCTATTTGCTCACTTGTTTGAAATGTGAGTCTTGCATTGCAGTGTGGATGCTGTGCCATTATAGTAGCATTTTGATCCAATGAGCAAAGTAAAATGACAGCCATTATTTTCAAAGCCTCTTGTATTATTTTAATTATAAAGCATCAATATACTTTGTATTGATGAATAGGAAATCCATATATAAGACATGTAAGACAGGTAGATTTATAGAAGCTAACACTAATGAGTTGAAGGCCTGCTGGTAGGAAATAGCAATTTGGAGGAAATGAAGATGTTGGAAGAACATGCATTATAAATAATCCAGAGTAGGTATTGCTTTAGTTTAGCCTTATAGCTGGTCTCCTGAAGAGATGTGAATGTGACTCAGTGTTAGTTTTAAATATTTTACAACATAATATCATATACAACATGCATATAGGATACCATTGCCTTTAATTACTTTGTGACCAAATGCAGTAAAATATAACAGTACATAGTGCATTGCATGGCCTACAAAACTCCTTAGACCTACTATGCACTTTCCACAAGGACAAATAGTATGTCCCCGATCCTGGAAAAGGTTTAGCCAGTTCTCTGCGCTGGTGAGGAGCAATTATCCCAAGACATCTGTCTGCAGATAAGGTTCTAGCTGAGCTATTATCCTAATATATGTCTCAAGGCTTTGTTGAAGAGTTTGTGCTAAGTTTTTAAGATATCCGCATACTCATTGGATAGGGGATAACTTGCCCGCTGTACAGGTCGGGTATGAATGCTGCATCTCTCACTCTTCTTCTGTGGCTGATGCTGCCATGGCACTTAGGTTTTGGTCCCACCAGTCCCAAGTGTCTCCTGTCTACAGGCCACGGCATAGTTTCTTCATCTGTCAAGATATTTCATTTTCACAGTGGATAGAGGATAACTTGAAGATAGGCACAATTCATTTAAAAAGTAGAACATTCACTTATCACACAAGGTCGAGGTCAAACACAGTGCCGAGTACACGATATACACAATGCTGGTGAGGGTAGCAAGACCAATCACAGGCAACCTGTGGCCAGCAGGCTGTCTGTTTAAATAACCCCTACAGGTGAGCCACGTGACGTGGCCAGCGTCACGAGACTCTGATTGCTCATAACACAGCTGAGCGCTAAGTCATTAATATCGGCGCTTAGATTCCCTGCTGCTCGTTGTCCAGGGGACAGAGGACGCCGGCCACGCTGAGGAGGCGTGCGCGGCCGGGTCCTCCCCACCCCCTCGTCTCCATGGAGACGAGGACGCCGACCGCATCCTCGCTCCGCTGTATACGCGGGATGCCAGCGGCACTGCGAATGAAGAGCGCGCCGCCGTCTCCCCGTGACAGTACCCCCCTTCTATCATCACAGGAGTGGCTTTCTCAGGGTGAGCTAAATGAATTTTTTTTACCAACCTCTTAGCATGCATCTTTCTAGCTGGTACCCAAGTCCTCTCCTCAGAACCATAACCCTTCCAGTGAACCAAATATTGCAACAAATTCTGGACCTCTCTCACATCAAGGAATTTAGAAATTTCGAATTCTATTTGTGCCAGCAACCTCCACTGGTGGCAGAGATTCCTGAGTGGGGGATTTAGGCGGTACATACTTTTTGAGTAATGCTTTATGGAAAACTTTATGGATACGAAAGGAGTCAGGTAACCATAACTTAAAAGACACAGGGTTAATGATTTCAATGATTTCATACGGACCAATAAAGCGTGGTGCAAATTCACTTGAAGGTACCTTCAGAGACAAATTCCTGGTAGACAACCACACTCTATCTCCGAACCCAAAATCCACTCCTCGCGAGTGCCTTAACTTTATGAAACTCCTGAGCTTTTTTCAGGTTCGACTGAACCTGGGACCAGATTGTGCACAGTTCTTTAACTACTACATCAGCTTCAGGAACCTGCGAGGAGAATGGCGAAACTGGACTAAATCGCGGATGGAAACCAAGATTACATAAGAAAGGAGACATCCCAGTAGACTAATTCACCTGATTGTTAATGGCGAATTCCGTCACAGACAAGTATTCCAACCACGAATGTTGGTTGTCGGAGACATAACACCTCAAATATTGTTCTAGAGATTGATTCAAACGTTCAGTTTGACAGTTGGTTTCAGGCTGAAAGGCCGAATAAAAATACAAAATGATATTAAACTTATGACAAAAAGCCCTCCAAAACCTTGAGACTAATTGAACGCCTCAATCTGAAACCACTTTGGGCAGTTTTGATAGAGGAATAAAATGCACGATCTTACTAAATCTGTCAACAACCACCCATACCACCTACTTTCCCTCAGAAACCAGTAGGTCGGTGATAAAATCCATAGAGATATGGGACAAAGGTCTACATGGGATGGGCAACGGTTGCAACTCACCCACCAGACGGGACCTTGGAGTCTTGGACCTGGCACATACCTCACATGAGGACACATCTGAGTGGACATCTCTTGACAAAGTGGGCGACCAGTAAAACCTGGAGACGAGTTCCTTGGTGGTATTAATACCCGGATGTCCACTAAACACAGAATTATGGCACTCAGCCAACAGTCGGAGACGTAAATGACCGGGGACAAATAATTTATCAGCAGGGGATTGTACCGGAGCCA